>NC_035444.2:162711029-163014469 GCF_002127325.2 Helianthus annuus
CAAGTTTCCTCTAAAAGTAAATTTCGGGACGAAATTTCCTAAAGTAGGGGAGACTGTGACACCTGTGTCACTTCAACCATCAAACAAACACCAAACCAATGAAACATTGTATTTCATACTTTGGACTTGTATAAATATGTGTATCGTTTGCACATATCAACTCTTGTTCGATTTCGAGCTCTACATCGCTTTTTGGGGAGTTATACGCAAACTGGTGCGTAAACGTACTCAGTTTAATGCGACAAATACTCCGGAACAGCAACATATACTCAACATACCTTAAATAACCTTTACATAACTTAGAAATAAGTTTTGAAGGCTTTGGTATGGCAAAAACAAGTTAATTCGCTTACAGGGACTAAACTTGACAAACTACGAAAGTATGCCAATTTGAACTGTAACGAACATTCCGGAACATGTCCATAAGTTAAACATACCATAAATATCCTTTACATAGCTTAGAAATAGGCTTTGAGGGGTTTGGTATGCTAAAACAAACTTTTGGATCATTCAGGGACTAAAAGTGTCAAAAAGTGCATAAGTTTGCACTTTCGCGCATAACTTACGTTCTGAATACATCCGGACTTCCTAAAATTTATGTAAGCATCCTTATATTATGCCTTAGTGTTTGGCATAAGAAAAAATCCATTCGTCGCGTCGTTTGGATCGTCTTTCGCGCTTATGCGCATTCCGTCGTAACTAAGCGAACATCGCGATCGTACGGCCAAACGAACCAACATCCGGAACATTTTTTAGCATGTTTCATGTCCACAATGTTTAGGCATCATTTTAGGGCCTTAAAGTTGACTTTACGGGCCTTAGAAGTGCCGGAAATGGCTTAAATACGCAATAGGGACCAAAACTGCCAATTCTGAAAATATGTGCAGATCAAACGGGGCCAGGCGGCCCGCGTGAGTTTGGCCTGCATATTGAGGCGGGCCGCGTGGGACTGTCAGACCAGATTCAATGTTTTCATTTAATGCAGTTGGCCTTTCGTTCGATCAAGGGGCAATGCCCTTTCACCCAATCAAAGGCCAAAGGCCATTTTCAGTAACCACCACATTTTTGACAAGTGTACGCACCCGATCGTGGCACGATATTCCATAAACGATCCTAACAATTATGCTTTTCCTATAAATACCCCCCCTTTGTTCCAAAAACCCTCAAGAATCTGATCTAAGCTCTAAGTTGGAACCTTTGTTTCATACCTGAGCTATTTTGATCTAGATTAGCATTCGGGGACCCTCCGTAAGTCTTCTTTCGCTCTTTTATTCGCTTTTCGAGTCCGAAAGTCTACGTTTTGTTGACTTTCTGCATTGACCAGCCTATGGTCAACACGAAGTTCTTGGAACTTCATAACGTGAGCGTGATCACGATGGTTATAGTCCGTAGTGACTATGCCTACTGATTACCACGTTATATAGGCTCAGTGACGAGTCGTAGTTTCGGCCAAAATGCGCATTTCTTGCGTATTTTGTAACCAAACTACTCGTGGGCATCAAAACCATTTGTTTTGATGTCAAACCTGTTTTCTAAACTAGTTAAGCATGTCCTAACATACTTAGCTCGTCACTTTTAGTATAGTGTTTATATAGGGTCGTAAGGTAAGCGATCTAAACCATCGCTTATACTTTCGAACCCGACCCATTTGGTCGATCATTAGGATCCGACCAAACACATTAGGTGACCATAGCAATAGCTTTCGGAGGTTATACCTTGTGGTCACGATGTTAGGCGCTCCAGACGCGTTCTACGCGAACGACGCGTAAGGTAGCATAAGCTACCTGAACGGGTCGTAATGGATCGCAAGCACTTAGGTTAGATTTCATTTTAGTGTGTAAGCTTTGTTAAACCATATTACACGAGTCTCCACACTCGTTTGGTTTACGAACCCGCATACTATCCGATCCTTCCGATTTTGGTCCGGTATATTAATGTAGCTACCTATTAGCGCCGTTTGATATCCCGTGATCTCAAAGCATTGTGTAATCATTTCACAAGGAATTCAAAGCAATCTCAGGTGAGTACATTGAACCCCTCTTTTACTGTTTTCCAAACTGTTTTGGGGTGAAACACATGTGCCTATCTGTTACATTCATGCTTTCCATGTTTTAACATCATATGCCTGCTATGTTGTTAGTACATTATAGTACACGATTTCATTACATTTTATGCTATGTATGCCCACTGTGTGCGTACTTAGTGCATTGATTTACATGAACATTTCTGCTGCATATGTTTACTCAGCATATGGGCACATTGATTTACATGAACATTTCTGTTGCATATGTTTACTCAGCATATGGACACATTGATTTACATGAACATTTCTGTTGCATATGTTTACTCAGCATATGGACACATTGATTTACATGAACATTTCTGCTGCATATGTTTACTCAGCATATGGGCACATTGATTTACATAAACATTTCTGCTTCGTATGTTTATTTAGCATACTTAGTACAATTGTTTACATCACATGCCTTCATTTTTTTATGACATTTGGTTTGTTTAACATGGGACAATACATTCATTAACATTAGATACGCCGTTAGTTAGTAGGTAGTGGTACCATAGGAATTGACAACTCCCGTTTCTGAAATTCTGGGTTTGATAGGATTGGAAGGAATGACCGAATTCGATATACATAACTTAGATAAACCTTTAATTTGTTTAAGGGTTTATCGCCACAGTCTCAAGGCTTGGATGTATGCATATTTCACAATACCGCATTAATGTTAATATCAATAGAGCATGCATTTTTCCACAGAACATAACGTTGATTTAAACCACGTTTTACTTCAACGACTTGTTTTGTGCATTTTACATATGGTTTAAGTTGATACATTTCGCTTACCATACATGATACATTTTGGTATACACATTACATGATTTACATTGAACATAAACACGTTGACATTGACATACACATTTGGTGATTTACATTGAACATAGACATTTGACATGGTTTACACAATAAACAATTGAGTTATACAAGAACAATCTTACATGGTGGATGGTTTGGGTAAATGATTAAGTAACGAGGCATGTGTAATATGATACAAGCATGGTGGATACGCCGCTGGTACTTCCTATATATAAGTGTTTGTATGGTATTACATATCGTAGCGTTATTTGAATCATTTCAATTTGAGACATATGACATTTTATACAAATAATACACTTTTTACGAGACATTGTTTTACAAACGACTTATCTTATACAAACACATTTTACATGGTTATCCGTTTAACCATACAGTGTCTTCTTATTTATACATATCATCTGATTTTATCGTTTTTTTCAAATGATTTACAAGATGAAGCAAATTACAAGGTTCATGACTAAACATTTTCTCAAACATAAGTCATGAATTCCGTTTTCACAAAACCAATGTATCTGACAGGCATTTTTATGCTGACGTACCTATTTTCACATGTGTTTTCAGGAGATGATGCATAGGACTTATCAAGATATACTTAGGCGGACCTGTGCCTTAGTGACTTAAAACGAGACAAGAACTAGTTAATTTATGTTATGTACTATTTGGTTCTTGTTTGAACAATGTAAACTTTCATGTTTGATCAATAAAACGGAACTTCAATTGCCATGGATTTGAAACAATTAATTCTGTTACAACACTCCCCGACATTTCCGCCACGTTTTGTATGTTCTACGTGGTCGGGGTGTGACACTCGTGAGTTGTATCATCGGATCTTGTCTGAATAAATTATATTTTCTTCAATTATATGACATTGGGCTTAGCCCAAGAATTCACGTTATCGGGCTTAAATAGTGTTGGGCCTCAATAGTGTTGGGCCTAATGTTATTGGGCCTTGGCCCATATGTTTGGTATTGGGCTTAGCCCATGAGTTTTTGATATTGGGCTTAGCCCATGTATTTATGTTAAGCCCATTATGAAATAAGCCCATTAAGAAGTGTAAGTCTTTCATTTTTATAAAAAAAACATTTTTATAAAAATCACTAAGTATACTTTTTAGTAAATAAAAACATAATTGTTTTTATAAGTTTCAAAATGTCCGTCTTTTTGTAATGGTAACGTAATTTTTGTGTCCGCGTCGAAAGATCGCCTAAACGTCGTAGTAACTCCTCGGAATGGCGATATGTTCACAGATTCGCCCGTCGTCTGAATTGTCCATAAGTTGTATCCGATGTCCGAATGATCCGCAAAGTGTATTCAAGTGTGTATATATGTATTCTTGTAAGTCTTTAATGTGTCTTGTATTTATTTGTATCATTGTTATCAAATCCCTAACTTTTGTACATAACTAATACAAATAATAAACACATAGTACATAACTTGTTAAGATCACTAATATATATTTTCCCAAAAATATATATTTATATCTATTTTTGTTTCTAGAAAGACCACTTTCTAATCTTGTAAAGACTTTGTTAAAAATGACAATTTTTCTAGCATATGATTTCTAAGAAAAATTTGGCCATAGTTCCTTTGATATATGAACTTTGCCATGTTTATTAACATATCATTTTCTAAACAAAAACACATGAGCTTCATAACAACTTTTTAACAAGATGAACTCATAAACATGTAGGGTTTTAGTATGATCTTTACATATGTTTACTAGTTTAAAAATCATACTTTACTTCTAGTTTTGCCAAACTTTTATAGAAAACCCATCTTGTATGTTTCTTTTATAAATCTTTCAAAAAGCATGATTCTTAGTAAAATACTTTACACACTTTTATAACATCAAAAATATATGTTCATTCATTAAACATTAAGTTTCATATAACCTTTAACATATTCATGTATAATTGTTAGATCGTATTTTTAAAACAACATCTAAATAATTATTCATATCATAATCATCATAACAAGATCAAATATGTAAATAACAAGTCTTAGATCACAACATAAACAAACTTAAATATATCATGATTATTATTTTTGCTTCTTTGTATTTTCATGTTTATTATGTATGATTATTTTGTTATCTCTAGTTATATTAACAATCATAACATAATAAGTATGGAAAAAAATAGATTTAGAAGCTCACTTCTAGCACTAGGCTAGGGATGATCTTGATGAATATGATGAGCAAAGATGATGAAAATTATGATGGTTGAAAGCTCTAGAATGGATGAAAACGGATGCTTCAACTTGGAGATGTCTTAGATCTTCATAACTTGCATAAACGTACACTTTGATCATCATGAAAATGGCTTAAAATGAAGATTATTTGGAGTGTTCATGGCTGAATTTTATGAAGGAAAAATGGGTTCTTAAGTGATTGTTTTTGATGGTGTAAGAATTATGAGAAAGTGATTTGTTAGGATAAGGTTTCAAGACTTTTGATCATCCACTAACCCACCATGTGCACATAGGAAATATCTAAGATATTTTTGCAACTTGTTAAGTGTGTGGGACCCACTAAAAAAACGTTAACATGGGGGGGGTGGTAAAGTGTAATATTTTTATAAAAGTTACCAAAATATCTAGATATTTTGGTAATTAGGCTAAGTATGGTGATTAGGGTAATCTTTCACCATTAGGGGGTAATTAGGGATTCGGAACATAAATTAACATTAACTAGTTCACTAAACTAGTAGAAATCATGTTTTGATACTTTGAATGCTTTTCGTTTCGTCGTTGGCTAGTTTACGGCACTTTTGTGGCGTACCGACGGACGTTTGCCGTAATTTGTCATTCCGCATTTAAAAGATGTATGAAGTTATTTTGAATCCCAAAATAAGCTTAACTAGTTTACCAAAGCTTTCATTTGGTTGTTTTCGACGTCGGAAATGTCGTTTATTAGCTTGTCGGTTCAGAAACGGACAAGTTGTGGGGGTTGCAACTCAGCATCGAAAGCTTATGTTTCGGACACCTCATGAATATCCTCATATTGTTTCCATATGTTTATCATCATTTGTCATATTTCCGGAGTCCCGGAAATGCTAAATTATTATTTTGGACGATTTAAAATTGTCTTATTTTTAGTGAAACGGACGATTTAGCGATTAGGGCGTTGTACCGGAAAGTCTTGTATCTTTGTAAGATATGTTTTCGTATTAGTGTTTTCTTATATAAATGGACTCAGTTATGTTAGCCGTGTGTCGTTTTTCCTTGTTTCGTTCTGTTTTCACGGTTTTGCTGGCATGAATAGTGTGACCGTGAATAGTGCACGCAACACTTTTTACCAACACTTTTAGGACATTGTTTAATTGATTTCGCAATACGACGAAAACCAACATATATTATATCATTGTTTTCTTGTCCTAACACTGTCGTCTAATGTACGACACAGTTACGTAATTAAATTATGCTAATTGCATGAGATTATATACTAAGAATAGTGATTGGACTGTATGGAATTTCCGGTTATTTGCCATTTGTCACATTCTCCCCCTGTTATTGAGAATTTCGTCTCGAAATTCAAACTGAGTCATCCTTTGCAGGAGACTACTCAAACAGGTGAGGGTATTTTGGTTTTGATTTGATCTGTACGTTCCCAAGTATATTAGGGTCCGTGTCGAGAGTTCCAACGTACATTTACTAATTTGATTCGACTTCTTCGTGTTTTTTGGACCATCCAGTCCATGACCTCAACAGGTTCTTTGCTGAATTGAAGTTTGTCGTCAACATGAATCTTATCCGCAGGGATGATAACCGTTTCTTGTGTTGGACTCTTTCTAAGATTCGACACATGAAACGTGTCGTGCACACTGCTAAGTTCATCTGGTAACTTCAACTTGTAGGCAATAGTGCCAATCTTTTCTAAGATTTCAAATGGTCCAATGTTATCGTGGGTTAAGCTTTCCACGCTTACCAAACCTCGCTACGCCTTTCCAAGGCGAGACTTTAAACATGACTTCGTCTCCGACCTCAAAAGATAATGGTTTATGTCTCTTGTCTGCGTAGCTCTCTTGTCGATCGCGAACCGCCTTGATACGGTCTTTGATCTGAAAGATTTTATCCGTAGTCTCTTGGAATAATTCTGGACCGATTAGTTGTTTATCGCCCGCTTCCGCCCAACATAGCGGTGAGCGACACTTTCGACCATAAGAGCTTCGAACAGTTTAGCTTGTATGCTTGTATGGTAGCTTTTGTTGTAGGAAAACTCAACCAAAAGTAAATGAGTATCCCAGTTGCCTCCCAAATCCATAACACATGCACGAAGCATATCTTCAAGTGTTTGGATTGTCCGTTCGCTATGGCCGTAAGTTTGTGGATGAAAGATCATACTTAGATTTAAATAAGATCCAAAGGCCTCTTGAAATGACTTCTAAATTAGTGAAATGAAGCGACCGTCTTGGTCTGAGATGATTGAAATAGACATTCTATGATGAGCCACTATTTCTTTGAGATAGAGTTCTGCTAGTTTCTCTGTACTAACCTTCTCCCGAATAGGTAAGAAGTGTGCGGACTTTGTTATTCTATCGATGATTACCCATTCATGTCATGACCGCATTAGGTCCTGGGTAACTTTGTAATGAAGTCCATCGATATTGGTTCTCATTTTCAAAAGGGAATCTCGAGTTGTTGTACCAATCCCGAGGGATTTTGCTATTCGACTTTGACTTTCGCGCAAGTCAAGCATTTTCCGACATAAGTCGCGATATCACTTTTGAGGTTAGGCCACCAATAGTATTCTTTCAATACTTAGGCCTATGTGCTTCCTCAAAATATCATCTCGAAGGCCGCCAAAGAATGGAACCCAATTTTGACCCATACGGTATAAAGTTCCATCTTCTTTCGGCACTAATTGTTCCTTCATGTCTCGAATTGTTTCTACTTGAATATTCTCTTCCTTGAGCGCTTATGAATCATCTTCTCTAATGCTTGAACTCTTAGTGTTCTAACTCGCTCCTTGCGGCTCAAGGCGTCAGTTACAACGTTCGCCTTGCCCGGATGGTACTTTATTTCACCATCATAGTCGTTCAATAATTCAACCCACATTGTTGATGCATATTTAATTCTTTTTGGTTGAATATGTGTTAAAGACTTTTATGATCCGTGAAAATAATGCATTGAGTACCATATAAATAATGTCGCCATAATTTTTAAAGCGAATACCACCGTGTCTAACTCAAGGGCGAGAGTGGTATAGTTCTTCTCGTGAACTTTTTTTTTTAATTGGCGCGACGTGTACACGATAACTTTTTCACGTTGCAAGAGTACGCAACCCAATCCTTGATGCGAAGCATCATAGTTTACAACAAAATCATCGGTATCGTCAGATAATGATAAGATTGTAAAATGTTATGCACCAATCTTAAGAATAAATTGTAATGCTATTTCTTGTTTTTCGATTGGGGCGAATTTATTGTCTTCATGGGTGAGGGAGGTTAGTAATTGAGTAATTTAAAAAAAAATCTCAATAGATCTCCAATGATATCCCACTAATCCCAAAAAAAAAATTTTGTTGGACTCCAGTTGGAGTCTTGGGCACTTCTGGGAATTCTCATTTGCTTCAATCTTAGCTCGGTCTACTTGAATGCCTTTCTCGTTCACTACATGCCTGAGAAATTGTACTTTACGAATCCAAAATTCGCACTTGGAAAATTTCATGTATAGTTTCCCCTTCTTTAGTAGCTCCAAAATGGTTCTCAAATGTTGTTCGTGTTCATTAGTCAATCGTGAGTATATTAATATGTCGTCAATAACTACTACGACGAATTTGTCGAGATACGGCTTGCACACGCGATTCATTAATTTCATGAAGACCGCTAGTGCGTTCGTTAAACCAAAAAGCATAACGAGAAACTCGTAATAATCATAACGAGTTTTAAAAGCCGTTTTCGGTGTGCTTTCCTCTTGAATTCGTAACTGATGATACTCCGATCGTAAGTCTATCTTAGAGTAGAAGCTTGAACCTTTCATAAACCATTTGAGTTAGTTGGAAATTCATTTGTAACATGGTTTAGAAATATGAATTTTCATTCATCGAAATGTTGTGCACTTTTGCAAACTTGTATGTCTTTCCACCCCCAAAACCTTTATAAAGATGTATATTGGTAAAGAGTGGGGGTTATGAACTCACAACATCCTTATTCGGTCAACTACAAGGTTCAGAAGGTGCTAATCGATAAGGAGATTTGGCTATGGGTGCAGTTCACGATACCAAGTCGATATGAAACTCGACTTGTCGATATGGTTATAGTCCCGGCAAGTGTTCAGGAAAGACTTCAGGAAAACCCTTTTTCCACTGGAATATCTGTCAATTTCGGCCCAACGGCCTTCTTGTCGACAACATGTGCCAGAAAGACAACACAACCATTCCGTAAGCACTTCTGTGCCTTCATGCAATTGATGATCCACAATGGTGTATCGTGCTTCTCTCCATGAATAACAAGTGTCTCTTTGTTCAATAGTGGTAGGTGAATGACCTTTTCATGACAAAAGACTTTGGCTTGGTAATCGGATAACCAATCCATGCTAACCACTACATCAAAACTACCCAACTCAACGAGTAAGAGATCAATACTGAATCTTCGCTCGCCAAGTTCCAAGGAACATCCTCTAACAACTTTCCCTGACTTGACTAGTCTGCCGTATGTCGATTCTATAGAATGAGGGGACGTCTAGTTTACTTGGCTCTATGCCAAGTACATTTGGAATTCTGTGTGGCGAGTACTTCACTGTATAGTTTTAAGAACCGTATGTTTAAATGTAGGATAACCCAATCCATATGTTTAGATGTAGGATAACCCAATCCATATGTTTAGATGTAGGATAGCCCAATCCCTATGTTTTAGATGTAGGATAGTCCAGTCCCTAATTGTAGCTTGTACAATCCCGTCACTAGCCATGAAACTCATGTATGTGAAATGTTGAGATGAAGCTAAAATTGGCACCAGTATCAAATAACATGGATGTGAATTGTTGGTTGATTGGAAACGTGTCGAGTAACTACTCAAAAATAACATGGATGTGAATTGTTGGTTGATTGGAAACGTGTCGAGTAACTACTGTTTGAGTGATTGAGGTAGGGTGGGATGATGCGGTCATGCTTCGGATCTCCGAGGCTAAACCCAAAATGTAACACTCAGTGTGTTCGAATTCGGGTGTTACCCAGTATGGAACAACCCTTGAGAGACCGTGAAAGCATCAAGTGTAACCAACAATATTGGCTCCAATTATGATCGAGTTCTTTTATAAAATCATATGAAAATAGATATGAAAATCAGATGATATAAAAGAATGATGTATGGTTAAATAAATAACCAATAGAAATATAGTGTATAAGTATATCATGTCTTGAAATAGATGTAACGTTTCGTATTTTTGTACTTTCTATTTTTAGCAAGTCGTATTAAACTTTCTAATTTCAGTCAGTGTACTCTCATTTTACCCTATTTTGTATTTCGAGACTTGGATCATAATGAAAAATGCATTTTTTTGATCATATGCTTGTTTTAATACTATGTTATGATATTACACTTGAAAACACATTAAACTATGTCAAACACGTAAAAACGATTGAAAGATATCCAAATCCCAACTCTTAAATCAAGCGTTGTCAAGAGATTACCCTAAACTAGACAAAAATCGGGAATTCGCACGTTAATTCGGTAAATTTCCAGAAATTTGGGCTAAATCAAATAATTATAATATATATTATTAGTTAAAATAAATAAATATAGTATTTATAATAATTAAATAAATTAATTAATTAAATAAATTAGTATTGTAAATAAATAAAAAGGATTTTTAATGAATTTTAGTTAGTTTAAACTAACTAGGTTAGCAAATCCTTTGTACCATTGGACTTAACCTGGTTAAGTCTAACCAGGTTAGTAATTACCAAAGGAAACCACTAACTGAGTTAGAAAACTAAGTTAGTTTGGTTAAGTCAAAAAAAAGAACAAAAGGGGGGGGGGTCTCCTGGGTGAGAACCGGCCCCCTTGGAATCGAACTCGCGACCTCA
Organism: Helianthus annuus; assembly: GCF_002127325.2. Taxonomy (NCBI): domain Eukaryota; kingdom Viridiplantae; phylum Streptophyta; class Magnoliopsida; order Asterales; family Asteraceae; genus Helianthus; species Helianthus annuus. Next base: position 162,721,946 of record NC_035444.2, read on the forward strand.
CGCATAACAAACAACCTCTCAACCATCTGGCCGGGCATGCCACATCCAATTATATATGGAAACTAATTACATTTAACCACTATTTCGAAGGCAAGGCGATCTGATACCATTTGCCGCCCAAAACAGAAATTCAGCAACAGCTTTTGACTTTTTCTTTCCATTTCGTGAAAACTTCCCGATTCCTTCATCTTTTCCTTTATTATCATTCTTGATTGCCAATCAAATATTCAACATGATTGCCATTAACCGAATTGATTCGGTTTCCAAACACACGATCGTTTCCAAAGTTCGGGAACCGCCTTCGATTCCTATATACCGAGACTCCGTTCCTTCACAATCTCACAACTCTCGTTCACAACCACCTTCGAACCGCCTGTCGGAAAACCGCCTGCAACCACCTCACCTCCCACCTCGCGAACGCTCACCTTTCTCTATCTTTCCTGTTTAAACCGCCGTTCCTTCACAATCTCACAACTCTCGTTCACAACCACCTCCGAACCGCCTGTCGGAAAACCGCCTGCAAACCACCTCACCTCCCACCTCGCGAACGCTCACCTTTCTCTATCTTTCCTGTTTAAACCGCCGGAGACCACCGTCCACCGCCGAAGTTCCGCCGCTACCTTGCCGGAGCCACCAGCGAAGCCGCCGCCGCCGGTAACTTCTTCTCCGGTTACGTTTCCTTTATTTTCCGGCCATGCAGTTATTACTTTTATTTCTTTTCTTTTCTGTTACTACAATTCTTATTATTATTAATACTAATACTTTTAACATATTAATTACTAATATTATTTAAAATCAATTGTTATTAATATATGAATTATTATAATTATTGAGATATCAGATTTGTAAATTTTAATAATATCAGAATTATTTCAGAATTTTTTTATCAATATTATTAAAATTAATGTTTTTGAAATAAATCAGAACTTTTATTAATATCTTATTAAAATCCCAATTTTTATCAGATTTATTATTAACCTATTAATATTTAATAATATTATTGTCATTATTATTTTCAAAAATAATATCATTAATCAGAATTTTTATTATTATTATCATTACTAATATTATCATTATCATCATTAGAAATTTAGTATTAATATTGTCATTATATTTCAATTTCAGTTACTTAAAATTATTAAATAAATAAAGTTCATATATTAATAAAATTCAATATTTTTAAATTTGGTTATTATTCATATAAATTCGATTATTACTACTAGTATTATTAATAAAAATTAAAATTTGTATTATTATTATTATTATGATTATTGTTAATGTTAATATTAACATATATTACACATATTAAAATTAATTTTATTATCAATAATGCTATTATTATTATTATTATTATTATTATTATCAGTATTATTATTAACTAAAAATCAGAAATAATATTATGTGATTATTACCATTTTAGAAGTATTACTATTGCTAGTAATTCCCACTAATTTTCGTTATCATATTAATCATTAACGAATTCCCAAAATCATAACTAGGGTAAATCTCTTGACTTCTTGCAAAACTTGGATCCAATCGACTCTAGTAACTCCTTACCAAGAAACGCAACGCAAACTAAGGTGAGTATGGCACACCCCAACCGATGTGAGTGTACAATGCGAGTGTTTTCGAGTTTAAGAAAAATCGAGTAAAATGCTTTAGCAAAGGGGAGTATGTTAAAGGAATACGAAAACAAGTGTAAACACATAAGAATGCACATCAAGAACGGTACATAAAGAATAGGACAATAAAACAAGTACCAACACATAGAGAAATATGCTAAGAATACACATAAAGAATCGAACAACGGAACAAGTATTAACACATAATAAAACAAGTAGTTTCGAGTGACATATATGTTTGAAAGATGAAAAGAGAATAAATAAAGGCAAATAAGATAGCATGCAAGTAGTTTCGAGTAAAACATGAGAATAAAGCTCTAAAACTATAGACTAGGTTAAAGCATTCCTACTTTTCCTAATTCCCTATAGTTATGGCTCTGATACCGATCTGTCACACCCCAACCGATGGCGGAAACATCAGGATGAGACGAAGTGTGTATAGATTGCTAGAGACGTCATAACACTATGTGACAATATTTAATTTAATTCAAATTTCATTTCAAAACTAAATGTCATACAAAATTTAAAAGGAAATAACAACATTGTTTCAACGAATAACATAACAACAAAAGATAGATAAATTTAGGTGTGTATCTAGCCACCCTAAACTTGTTTCATCAATCATCCATACTTCAATAATCAACCTGCAACATGTATTAAAATAGAGTTTCAATGCAAAAGCAAAGAGCGAGTATACAAGTTTGTTTACATAGCATATGTGACACTCTAGGTTTTTCCGAACGATCACCTTGTAATATTTTGTGTGTATATAAATATTATTAAATGGAAACGTGATTTTTACATGATATGTGTGATATGTATGTAATATATATATATATATATGTATGAGAGTCGAGACCACGACTCGCAACCACCCGGTTGCGAGTGGGCCGCTTGGTCTCGAGTGGGCCTTTGGGCCGTAACCGGTTTGGGCCGAAACCCTTAGCATATGTTGGAACCTTGTATAAATCCCAACCTTTTCCCCACGTGCTTCATTTTACACACACCCACACTTCTCCTATTCTCTCTCAACTAGAAACCCCAAACCAACAACATTCCATCTCTTCCAACTTTCGGTTCAAGCACAAGAATCTCGGACAAGAGACTCGGTCAAAAATCATCACTCGGACACTCCATCTTCTCGGTTCCTTTCTCTTTGTTTTCGGCTCCTTCTTCTTCTTCACAACCGGTTAGTATTGTTATTATGTGCATAGAATTTATGTGGGTTAAATGAACTAGAATTGCTTGGTTAGTAGTATTTTGCATGATCTTTAGGAGGATTTGTGAAGTTTGGTCATATGTGAAAACCCTCATATAACATGTTTAAAGATGGCTAAAGAATAGTGATTTAGGAATGATTATGCCAACCAAAACTATGTTCAAGATTATAAAGTGAATGTTTCATTGTTTCTTGCAAATAATCTTGTTAAAAATATGTGATTTTCGGTTCATAAATGTGTGATTATGTTGGCATGAAAACCCTAGAAAACTATGAACATAAGATGAACTTGTTGAATATGGTTTGAAGGTTTTAAAAATGGCAAAGTTTGATCTATTTGGTTTAATGGTCAGATTAGGAAAAGTTGTTTGTGAAACCTCATTGGCTGTTGCCCGATTTGGGCCTGATTACTTGGTACAAATTGGACTGTCATATCTGCATCATCACGTGTACATGAAAGGGACAGCTTCCGACTCGCAACCACGGCATTACGACTCGAGACCACGCCGTTGCGACTCGCAACCAAAGCGTGACAACTCGAAACCACTCGATGCGACTCGAGACTACGACGGTTGCGACTCGCAACCACAACGTGACAACTCGAGACCACGGTTGCGACTCACAACCATAACGTGACAAGCCGAGACCTCCTGGTTACGACTCGAGACCTCCTGGTTGCGACTAGACTGTTCACTTTGGTTATTGGGCCATTATGTGTTATTATGGGCTATCTGTTAAATGGACTATGTGATGCTGTGTTCTGTTTGAATGTGTGAATGTTAGGGCCGGCCCAATAACCCCATGACTGTTTACTTGTATGTATGTTACGTGCCTGTATGCGTTTTATGTGAATGCGTGTACACCGAACCTGACCTATACCGGTAACCATGTTAGGACGTGGTGACCAACGTGATTGACAAGTAACCTAAACCTACCGAGCAACCCAAGGTGAGTTCACAACTTAAAAGCATGCGTCCCGGTGGTTTGGGACACGAGACTAAAACAACCCTATCCCCTTGTAAAGGGGATACCATTTACATACCTTCCCTAGTTATTGGGAACAAAACTTACTTTTCCTTCCCTGGTATTGGGAAACCTTTTGGTTAATTACTGTTTATACGGATTGTAACTAACGGCACTAAACGAAACTCTATCACTCAAGTCCCTACTACATAATACCGATTAGTCGCCGGGGCCAGGCGAACGGGTTATTAGTTGATAGCGCTATTTAGGTGTTTACCAGCCTCACACCGTGCCCTGGTTTGGGATCGGTCGTGAACTAATGTACTCAGGCATCCGTCAATGATGATAGAACATTGACATCGGGGCATCCTGCGGAAACGCAACGGTTACCTAGTGTTCGGTATTGGAAAAAAAACAGTTTAGTCGCTAACTTTTGGGGTAGCTCCCCATGGCATGTATAAACGGATAAATTAACCGGTGAAACAAGTTTTTGGCAATTAAAATTGGACAACTAGTGAACTCACTCAGCATTATTGTTGACCCCTTACTGCATGCTTTGTAGGTAACCCGTGACGAAGGAGCTTGCTGCTTGGGAACGTGTAGTGTCTGTTCACCCTTGTGTTGGGTGTTACCTTATTTTGAACTATGAACTTTGTTTAAACTGCTTTACTTATGCTTCCGCTACTTATTACCGTTTGAACTTAAAACTTTAAACTCTGAACTTGATATTTGCTAAACTTATGGTTAGTAAGTATTACTTTTGTTATCAATTTTAACTATTCAGTATAATTGGTGGCTGGATCCTGGTCAGTCACGCCCTCGAAGCGGGTGTTATCCGCAGGTGGATTTTGGGGGTGTGACAGATTGGTATCAGAGCCATTGGTTATAGTGAACTTGGTTTTAAAAAGGGGAAAATCTTTTTGGAGAAAACCAGACTATAACCCGTGACTCGTGACGACACTACACTCCAAGTGCAAGGCTCAACACTTTCGACCTCATAGCTCGGACCAGTGCTTACTTGTTTGCTTACCTTTTGTTTCCTGTTATGCTATACGTACTAGTGTGCTTAAATTAGATAGATACACCTCTCTCTTCTATCTCATTCTCGCTACATTACGACATCACACTCATACTGTGTTTTCTGGTTATGAAGACAATGAGTGGACGCGGAAGAGGAAACATCAACATGACACAGGCTCAGTTCACTAACCTACTCAACACAGTGGCTGCAGCTTTCGCAGCTCACCCTATAGGTAAGCTCGTTGTTTTAGGATGTTTAGATCCTACCGCCACATCGTCTTTTCGCCTCTAAACCTATACATTTCGCTTCTCACCCTATAGGTCAGCATGCACCTGCGCAACCACCCGTGTGTACTTTCAAAACTTTCATGGATTGCAAGCCTCTCCCTTTCAACGGCACTGAGGGTGCCATAGGTCTTCTGCATTGGATTGAGAAAATTGAAGCTGTTTTTGCTGTTTGCGAGTGTCCCCCTGCAAATTGGGTGAAATTTGCTACTGCTACGCTTGAAGGAAGCGCGCTTTCTTGGTGGAAGGCGCAGATTCAGATGTTTGGATTGGAAACTGCAAATGCTACTGCATGGGAGGATTTCAAGGATATGATTAAGGATGAATACTGTCACCGGGATGACATCCACAAGCTTGAGAATGAGTACTATGAGCTCAAGATGGTTGGGTCGGAAATTGAAACTTACACCAAGCTGTCCAATGACTATGCTGCTCTTTGCCCAAACATGTCTCGACCTATGTATCGAAGAATCGAACTGTACATCAAGGGTTTGGCTCCAGAAATTCGAAGCCACGTAACTTCAGCCAACCACACTACCATTCAGCCGATCGTTCGACTTGCTCACAAACTCACTGATCAGGCCGTAGAGGAGGGCAGGTTGCCCAAAAGGATCAGTGCTACTGTCGGAACTTCTAGTGACAGCAAGCGTAAGTGGGAAGGAAGTCAGGGCAAGGATGCTAACCCCACTCAGGCCCCAGCACAGCAAAGGAAAACTGAAAGCAACAAGGGCACTCAGCAACAGGGTGGCTACCGGGGAAGCTACCCTAAGTGCAACAAGTGTAACAGACACCATAATAGGGCATGTAACAAGGGCCAGTGTCAGCGATGCCACAAGATGGGGCACGAAGCCAAGGATTGTAGAAGTCAGTTCCCAGCAAGACAGAATCAGCAACAACCCCAACAGCAACAGCAGCAGGGAAACGACCGAGCATGTTTTAAATGTGGGGCGACAGGGCACTTTAAGAAGGATTGCCCCGAACTGAATCAGAACCGCAACAATAATCAGGGAGCTGGAAACAACAATCAAAACAACAATGCCGGGAATGGTGCTAGAGGAAGGGCTTTCGTGATTGGAGCTGGTGAAGCAAGGAATGACCCCAATGTCGTGGCGGGTAAGTTCCTACTTGATGATCGTTATGTTTCTGTGTTATTTGATTCCGGTGCCGATGCTAGTTATGTATCCCTACGTATTAGTAAGAAGCTTAAGCGTCCGCTTTCGTTACTAAGTTCTCCTCATATCGTCGAGGCTAACGGTAGAAACATCGAGGCCTCACATGTTATCAAAGGCTGCAAACTAGAGTTGTCTGGTCAGACATTTAGTATCGACCTTTTCCCTGTTACTCTTGGAAGCTTCGACGTCGTTATTGGTATGGATTGGTTATCCAAGCATCGCGCTGAGATCCTCTGTCAAGAGAAAGCAGTTCGTATTCCTCGTCGTTCTGGCAAACCCCTCATTGTACAAGGTGGCAAAGGTGGAGAAATCTCCGGCGTTATCTCGTTCTTGAAGGCCCAGAAGTGTTTACAAAAAGGGCACACCGCTATCTTAGCACTTGTTACCAACACGCAGGAAAAGGAAAAGAGGATTGAAGACTTTCCAGTAGTGCGTGACTACCCCGAGGTATTTCCTGAGGAACTACCTGGACTCCCTCCCCACCGTCAGGTCGAATTCCAAATCGAGCTAGCTCCCGGAGCAGCGCCTATAGCTCGTGCGCCTTATCGACTAGCCCCCGCAGAATTGAAGGAACTCTCTACTCAACTACAGGAACTTTTGGATAAAGGGTTTATTCGCCCTAGTTCGTCACCCTGGGGAGCACCGGTACTCTTTGTTAAGAAGAAGGATGGCACGTTCCGAATGTGCATTGACTATCGTGAGTTGAACAAGGTTACCATCAAGAATCGTTACCCTCTCCCGCGAATCGATGACCTATTCGATCAATTGCAAGGATCAAGCTACTACTCTAAGATTGACCTGCGATCAGGCTATCATCAGTTAAGGGTCCGTAATGAAGACATCTCCAAAACTGCATTCAGAACTCGTTATGGTCATTATGAATTCCTCGTTATGCCCTTCGGAATGACCAACGCCCCTGCAGTGTTCATGGATCTCATGAACCGGGTATGCAAACCCTACCTCGACAGGTTTGTAATCGTGTTTATAGACGACATCCTGATCTACTCGAAAAGTCAAGAAGAGCATGAACAGCACCTACGCCTTATCCTCGAACTCCTTCGCAATGAACAGCTGTACGCCAAATTCTCGAAATGTGACTTCTGGCTTCGAGAAGTCCATTTCCTTGGGCACGTGGTTAACAAGGATGGAATCCACGTCGACCCTGCAAAGATCGACTCTATAAAGAATTGGCCTACCCCTAAGACTCCGACCGAAGTTCGCCAATTCTTAGGACTAGCGGGATACTATCGAAGATTTATCATGGGATTTTCAAAGATCGCTCAGCCTCTCACGGCTCTTACTCAGAAGGGTATGGTTTATAAGTGGGGTGAAGCTCAGGAAACCGCGTTTCAGAAACTAAAGGATAACCTCTGCAGTGCTCCTATTCTCTCGTTACCTGAAGGAACGGATGACTTTGTGGTTTACTGCGATGCGTCTATTCATGGACTCGGTTGCGTGTTGATGCAACGCGACAAAGTTATTGCTTACGCCTCTCGACAACTTAAGACGCACGAAAGGAACTACACAACGCATGATTTAGAACTAGGAGCAGTGATCTTCGCGCTTAAGATATGGAGACATTACCTGTACGGTACCAAGTGCACCATTTACACCGATCACAGGAGTCTCGAACATATTTTCAAGCAAAAGGAATTAAACATGCGACAACGTCGATGGGTCGAACTTTTGAATGATTATGAATGCGCCATAAAGTATCATCCGGGCAAGGCCAATGTTGTGGCAGACGCCCTCAGCCGAAAGGACACTATACCAAAGCGCGTGCGAGCATTACAACTTACCATCCAGTCTAACCTCCCTACCCAGATTCGAAATGCTCAGATTGAAGCTCTGAAACCGGAAAACATCAGGGCTGAGTCCCTGCGAGGATCGAGGCAGCAGCTAGAACAGAAAGAAGACGGCGCCTACTATGTGGCAGGGCGCATTTGGGTCCCACTTTACGGAGATCTACGAGAGCTTGTGATGGACGAAGCCCATAAGTCCCGTTACTCAGTACATCCTGGTTCAGATAAGATGTACCACGACTTAAGAACCACATACTGGTGGCCTGGCATGAAAGCCCACATAGCAGCTTACGTTGGCAAATGTTTGACCTGCGCAAGAGTCAAGATCGAGTATCAGAAACCAGCAGGCCTCCTCCAGCAACCGGAAATCCCGAAATGGAAATGGGAGCAGATTTCCATGGATTTTGTTACAGGGCTACCTAGATCCCAACGCGGGAATGATACTATTTGGGTAATAGTTGATCGATTGACTAAGTCTGCACACTTTCTGGCCATTAAGGAAACAGACAAGTTTTCTACCTTAGCAGAAATCTATTTAAAGGAAGTAGTCTCCAGGCACGGGGTGCCAACTTCTATTATTTCCGACCGAGATGCTCGTTTTACTTCCGAGTTGTGGTAAGCTATGCACAAATCCTTTGGCTCACGTTTGGACATGAGCACCGCTTATCACCCACAAACGGATGGGCAGTCTGAACGCACCATCCAAACCCTGGAAGACATGCTTAGAGCATGTGTGATCGACTTTGGCAAGAACTGGGAGAAGCATCTACCGCTGGTGGAATTCTCCTACAACAACAGCTACCACACTAGCATTCAGGCGGCACCTTTTGAGGCATTGTACGGTCGTAAATGCCGATCACCTCTTTGCTGGGCGGAAGTAGGTGACAGTCAACTCACAGGCCCAGAACTAGTGGTAGATACAACAGAAAAGATTTCACAGATCAGGCAACGCATGGCGGCAGCTCGTGACCGTCAGAAGAGCTACGCTGACAAGCGTAGGAAACCACTAGAATTCCAGGTCGGGGACCGGGTTCTACTTAAAGTCTCACCCTGGAAGGGTGTGGTCCATTTCGGTAAACGAGGCAAGCTGAATCCACGATATGTTGGACCATTCGAAATTACCGAGAAAATCGGTAAGGTCGCTTATAGATTGAACCTGCCTGCAGAGCTGAGTGCAGTGCACAATGTTTTTCACGTGTCTAATCTGAAGAAGTGTCTGTCAGATGAAACGCTCATAATTCCTTTCAAGGAACTCACTATTGATGAACAGCTACACTTTACTGAGGAACCGATTGAGATCACGGATCGAGAGATCAAAACCCTCAAACGTAGCCAGATACCCCTTGTGCGAGTTCGTTGGAACTCACGACGCGGCCCAGAGTTACCTGGGAGCGGGAAGATCAGATGAAGTCTAAGTATCCCCAGTTGTTCCCAAACAAAAACCCCAGCGCTGAAGCTACAACCGAATTTCGGGACGAAATTCCAAACTAACGGGGGGATGATGTGACACCCCGTTGAAACACACTAGCTTGACAGTGGCTGCCTTAACTTTCGGGACGAAAGTTCTTAAAACTTGGGGATAATGTGACACTCTAGGTTTTTCCGAACGATCACCTTGTAATATTTTGTGTGTATATAAATATTATTAAATGGAAACGTGATTTTTACATGATATGTGTGATATGTATGTAATATATATATATATATATATATATGTATGAGAGTCGAGACCACGACTCGCAACCACCCGGTTGCGAGTGGGCCGCTTGGTCTCGAGTGGGCCTTTGGGCCGTAACCGGTTTGGGCCGAAACCCTTAGCATATGTTGGAACCTTGTATAAATCCCAACCTTTTCCCCACTTGCTTCATTTTACACACACCCACACTTCTCCTATTCTCTCTCAACTAGAAACCCCAAACCAACAACATTCCATCTCTTCCAACTTTCGGTTCAAGCACAAGAATCTCGGACAAGAGACTCGGTCAAAAATCATCACTCGGACACTCCATCTTCTCGGTTCCTTTCTCTTTGTTTTCGGCTCCTTCTTCTTCTTCACAACCGGTTAGTATTGTTATTATGTGCATAGAATTTATGTGGGTTAAATGAACTAGAATTGCTTGGTTAGTAGTATTTTGCATGATCTTTAGGAGGATTTGTGAAGTTTGGTCATATGTGAAAACCCTCATATAACATGTTTAAAGATGGCTAAAGAATAGTGATTTAGGAATGATTATGCCAACCAAAACTATGTTCAAGATTATAAAGTGAATGTTTCATTGTTTCTTGCAAATAATCTTGTTAAAAATATGTGATTTTCGGTTCATAAATGTGTGATTATGTTGGCATGAAAACCCTAGAAAACTATGAACATAAGATGAACTTGTTGAATATGGTTTGAAGGTTTTAAAAATGGCAAAGTTTGATCTATTTGGTATAATGGTCAGATTAGGAAAAGTTGTTTGTGAAACCTCATTGGCTGTTGCCCGATTTGGGCCTGATTACTTGGTACAAATTGGACTGTCATATCTGCATCATCACGTGTACATGAAAGGGACAGCTTCCGACTCGCAACCACGGCATTACGACTCGAGACCACGCCGTTGCGACTCGCAACCAAAGCGTGACAACTCGAAACCACTCGATGCGACTCGAGACTACGACGGTTGCGACTCGCAACCACAACGTGACAACTCGAGACCACGGTTGCGACTCGCAACCATAACGTGACAAGCCGAGACCTCCTGGTTGCGACTGGACTGTTCACTTTGGTTATTGGGCCATTATGTGTTATTATGGGCTATCTGTTAAATGGACTATGTGATGCTGTGTTCTGTTTGAATGTGTGAATGTTAGGGCCGGCCCAATAACCCCATGACTGTTTACTTGTATGTATGTTACGTGCCTGTATGCGTTTTATGTGAATGCGTGTACACCGAACCTGACCTATACCGGTAACCATGTTAGGACGTGGTGACCAACGTGATTGACAAGTAACCTAAACCTACCGAGCAACCCAAGGTGAGTTCACAACTTAAAAGCATGCGTCCCGGTGGTTTGGGACACGAGACTAAAACAACCCTATCCCCTTGTAAAGGGGATACCATTTACATACCTTCCCTAGTTATTGGGAACAAAACTTACTTTTCCTTCCCTGGTATTGGGAAACCTTTTGGTTAATTACTGTTTATACGGATTGTAACTAACGGCACTAAACGAAACTCTATCACTCAAGTCCCTACTACATAATACCGATTAGTCGCCGGGGCCAGGCGAACGGGTTATTAGTTGATAGCGCTATTTAGGTGTTTACCAGCCTCACACCGTGCCCTGGTTTGGGATCGGTCGTGAACTAATGTACTCAGGCATCCGTCAATGATGATAGAACATTGACATCGGGGCATCCTGCGGAAACGCAACGGTTACCTAGTGTTCGGTATTGGAAAAAAAACAGTTTAGTCGCTAACTTTTGGGGTAGCTCCCCATGGCATGTATAAACGGATAAATTAACCGGTGAAACAAGTTTTTGGCAATTAAAATTGGACAACTAGTGAACTCACTCAGCATTATTGTTGACCCCTTACTGCATGCTTTGTAGGTAACCCGTGACGAAGGAGCTTGCTGCTTGGGAACGTGTAGTGTCTGTTCACCCTTGTGTTGGGTGTTACCTTATTTTGAACTATGAACTTTGTTTAAACTGCTTTACTTATGCTTCCGCTACTTATTACCGTTTGAACTTAAAACTTTAAACTCTGAACTTGATATTTGCTAAACTTATGGTTAGTAAGTATTACTTTTGTTATCAATTTTAACTATTCAGTATAATTGGTGGCTGGATCCTGGTCAGTCACGCCCTCGAAGCGGGTGTTATCCGCAGGTGGATTTTGGGGGTGTGACAGCATAATAGAATAAAAACTCATATCCAACATGAACCTAATAAAATAGTTTCAGCCATGCTAGTTTACGCAGTCCAAGTAATAGCCCAAGTTTCCAATGCGTTAAAGTACCTAACCCAAAGTTTCATGGGAGGTTAATATGTCTCCTCCTAACAATACCCCTCGACTACAAATGGGGGAGGTGCATTACCCCTATAGCGCTACTATTGTTAAAGCGGAACTACACACATGGATTAAACGTTCACATAGCACAAAATAGTCTCAAGTATCACAAGTTTCATGTTTCATGTTTAAATGGATAGAGCATGTTTCAAATAAGTTTCAAGTGTCACGTGCGTTTAATATAGAATACATGTTGCACCCAAAGTGTTTAAAAGTAAAAATGGGTTCGAGTATACTCACATAATTGCTAAGTCTTCCGATTATCCAAGTGTTGACGAGCGTAAAAGATTTGGCAGATGGAACACCGAGGTCACCCTATATGGGCAAACGACGGTGGATGAGTAAACGGGAGTCCAAGAGAACGAACGAGAGTGTTATCCTAGATGTTTAAAATATCGCGAACACGTTATTATTTATTAGGTTAAAAATAATTAATCCTAATATTTATGTTTTGCAAAATTTGGAATTCGTATATTATGTTGTCTTGATATATATAAGAAAAATATTGTTATAAAAGAATTCATGCTATAAATTTAGAGATTTGGTTATAAAGAAAACGAATCAAAAAAAAAAGAATAAAAGAAATCGTTTTGAAATTATATACGTATTGTTTTGTGGATTTTACGAAAAACGGGCAGAGTTTCCTCTGTTTTTGGATGATCCCGACAATACCAGTTGTCGATAACATTGCCAAAATTCAACAATTAATCACATTATATATGAAATCATCGTTAATGCCAAACGTAAATAATCACTACATATAACGGTTCGCGTTCGTTTTTGAAACAATAACTTTTTACCGAAATAATAATAACAAAATTTGCGTCATTAAGATTATACCAAGTCGTGAGTTGACTGAGTTTGACCTTAGTTGACTGAACTTGATCGAGTCACCGAACCAACATCGAATCATATCTGTTGACCGTGGTTTGACTGAGAGTTGACGTGTGTTGACTGAACCCGAGACCGAGTCTGACCCGCGGTTGTCTTGCTGAACCGAACCATGAGCCTGAACACGAGCCAAACACGAGTCTGAACGAAAGTTGAAACGAGTAAAATCAAACAAAACTTGAACCGAAAACTAACCCGAACCGAATCGAGAACAAAGCTGAGCCAAGACTCGCCACTCGACCAAAACTGAAGCGAAACCGAACCTGAACCAAAGTCTAATCTGAATCGAATCGGAACAGAATGTGACCCGAACTAAGGTTAATCGAATGAGAACCGAACAACTCGCTACTGAACCAAAAAGGATCAAAACCCGTACCTGAACAGGACCCGAGTTACGACTGAACCGAACTTGAATCTGGAACTACAATCACCATCACCACTGCCAGTGTTCACCGGCGGCTCCGCCGCCTTTCTGTTGCGGGTTGTCGTCGCTCTGCGGCTCCGGTGGTTTGTCGGCCCACCGTCGGCCACCACCTGTCGCCGCTTCTTTCGCGAAACCACACGCCGCCGCTGCCGTCGATCAACAGAGGTAGAGGTGAGCGAGAGAGAGGAGAGGTGTACAGTCGGGTATGTTTGTGAGAGGGAGAGATCAGGTGAGTGTGGGTGTGTTGTCGAGTGAGTGACACCGGAGTGCCGGTCGGATTTCGGTATCGGTCGCCGGAATTGGGAGAGAAGACAGGGGGTCTGGTTAGGGGATGCGGCTGCTAGAAAGACTTAGGGTTTAGATATATATATTTTTTATAAACTTTCAATTATATACACAATAGCCCCTCAACTTTAAGGACTTTATTAAATTTTTAAATTAACTTGGATTAAGTTTAATTTCCTATAACTAACTAGGTTAACTAAATAACCTTTAAATCAATTAAATTAATTAATTACTTTATTTTATTATTATTATTATTATTATTATTATTATTATTATTATTATTATTTTACAAAACGAAAATAATTAATTATTTAAACCCTAGATATATAACCATTTTTTTTTGACGGATTAGATTAAAGATGAAGATTTTTTCGGCGATTATAACGAAACGACTAATACAAGGATACAAAGTTTCCAAAAATGGGAATGTGAACAATGGTTTATAAATATGGAAAGTTACGAAAACGCGGCGCGTTAAAGTCTCCCCTCCTTTAGGAAATTTCGTCCCGAAATTTATTTAGAAGGAAGACTCGATAGGGTTTTGGCAAACAGAAGGGGATTGTTTAAAGTTGAGGCCTTGGAGTTTGAGACAACAGAGTATAATTGAGGTATAAGGGTGAATGTTTGATCTAATAACGATTATGAGTATAAGAATAGCATAAATATTGTATAGATGAAAGTAGCGGGTTAAGAATGAAGTCTCGTCGTGGATAATCGGATACAAGGCGTTTGTGAGTTGTTTAAAGTTTGAATTAGGTCCAAAAGGTCTGCAAAACACCGAATTTCTCATGGCACGTTTTACGAAAGTTTGGTAACATGGTGAAAACACTTATATATAAGAAGTACCAGTGGCGTATCCACTATGTTTTGACCACATTACGTCCGTTTCGTATTCGGTGTCATGTTACGTTCCGTGTCTTACCATACACAGTAGTACACTCTATGGTTTCTCATACGCCTATCACTATAATCCCGTGTGCACCTGCGATTATATTGATCGTCGCATGATCCGTATAGCTTGTACTAGTTGTGTATGAATTAAGGTATGCATAAATTATGAAGATAAGACTGCGTGTGAAAGAAATGTAGCATATAAGCATGTTTGTGTTCCAAATAGCATAAGATCAACGTAAGCGAATCCCTCAGGTTTCGCTCGCGTATGGGTGCGAAAGTACAAATCTTGTGTATAATTGAAGCATAAGCATACATGTTAAATACGAATACACGCGTGAACATAAACACAACACGCATACACGCGTGAGCATAAACACAACACGCATGGCATGAGTATGAGAAAAAGGATAAGCATAACGTGTACGAAAAAAAATAAGTATAAGTGTGAGTACAAACATGAGTGTAAGTATAAACACAAAGCGTAGGAGTATGAATACGAGTACAAGTGTGAATACGAGTATAAATATGAGTATAAACACAAGATGCATGTGTATGGATGTAAATGTGGAAATTGAGTGTAAAACATGAATGTTTAAATACGAATGGAATGTATGAGTATATATATATATGAGTGTAAACGTGATTGTATAAGTACAAGTACAAGTATGTTGTTTGCGAGTATGAGTATAAATATGAGTACAAGTGTAAGCATACGAACGTATTGTGGGGAGTACGTGTGTAAATATGAGTCAAAGTATAGACACGAAACGTGTCGTGGTAATTATGAGTATATAAATACGAGGATCATAAAAGACGTGAGAATGTGTCTGAATATAAATACAAGTATAAACATAGCGGTATAAGCGTATACGTATGAATGTGTATATGATTATAAGTAAAACGTGGGTGTATGAATATGAATGTAAGTATCACGTAAATTGCGTGAGTATAAAGGTGAGCGTGAATGTATACGGGTAAATATACGTGTATGAGTACAACTATAAATGAAAGTGTAGGCTGTACAAGTATAAACATGAATATGAGTATGAGAGTAAACACAAGTGTATGAGCATGATTAAAATGTGGGAGCATAAATTTAAGTGTAAAAAAAAAATATTTGTATAAGTATGAATAAGATGTAGGTGTATGAATATAAGTGTATACGTTCATGCATATTTGACAAATATAAGTATGAGCGTGTATTGTATGAATATGCTAAGCGTAACGTAAATGCATAAATGCGAATATAAGTGTAGACGTATAATTGTATGAATAAGAATAATAATCGGAACATAAGTGTAACATAATGCATTGTTGTGAGCGAAACATGGAGTTTATTGAATCAAAAACAGGTTGAGTTGTTATGAAATGTAGAATCTAGTTTATGAACGTAAAGAGAGTATAAATCATCCACTATTCATGCAAGTAGTACTTTGTTTATGCGAATAGTACTTTGTAAAAGTATGGGAATGCTACCATGGTTTTAAAAGAATTTACATAGTTGAAAATTTGTCCGTTCTTATGAAGTTTCCTTGCCCACTTGTTTTGAATTTAATTGGCGTATCGAGCGAGGTTTTGAAAAGTTCTTGGGATCGACAAGCTTGCATCGTTTTAGGTAACTTTTATATTAGAAAGTTTTGAAGTTTGTAGATTCTTGTGAAAAAGTTGATCCTTAGAAAAAGGAATTTGGTATATGAACTTAGTGATCGTGAAAGGTGTCCTTAATAAAATGTTTTTGTTGATCGTGGAAAGAGTTTTGATAGACGATCGGATAATATTTGTAATATTTTGTATGAAAAGTTGGTTTGATTATCAATTGAAAAATAACAATCTTAATGATGCAAGACGAGTGTGTTTAGTAATTACGTGGAATACGAAATTTTGTGGGCAAAGGATTTATTAGACCGACTAGGTTGATAAGTAGCATTTCGTTAAACTTTGAAAATTGAGAAATAAGCATTTAGGGTATAAGTTAAGAATTTTGCGTGTAAAAGCTATATGAAAATAGATTGTAGGATGAGAAATTCGTTTATATAAACAATGCATTTTGAAATAATTAATGATTTGTAACGATAAAAGATCGGACGTAGATATAATCGTGTTTACGTATTATAGTTTATTAAAAGAAAGTGTTGGTAACGAACACCTAGGCAAGAGAATCACCCCAAATCCATTGGTGAGGTAGTTGCAATATGAGAAAGGAAGCGGAGTTAATCGTCAAGGTAAGGAAATCACCCAAGGACCGTCAGGCTTGGGTGAATCTGTTTAAATAGAAAAACCTGACTTGCCGGAGCTCCCAGGTTGGTAAGCGTGGAGCATGAATCGGCATCTTTCTTGAATTCTATTCGGTAACGTCAATCATACAATCGGTAAAAAGGTTTGTTTGTGTATTTCTTACAAGTGGTACAGAGGTTTCTGAACTGCAAATGGTAAATCAAGGACATTAAGTTGTACTTGTATTTTCCTACTTTTGGTTGGAAGACAAGATGATGAACCACATCCCCGAACATTTGTTTGAAAATCTACAAGTGGTAAAATCAATCAAACTTATTTTCCGGAAAAACCATTTTGATTAAAACAAACTTAAGTGTTTTGAAATCTAAATGGGAAAATAGTTTGTTGATAGGGGGAGTTCTGATTGTTTATGCCAAGTGAATGGCGAATTGATGTGATTTAATATCAGTTGTCATGTTTCTTTATAGTTTGTTTTCAATTTTCGTTAATGTGTTTGCATTTTAGGGGGAGTAGAAAATTTTCAGAAAATCCAAAAACATTAGAAAATTTGAAAAAGTCAAAAACATGATAAAATCAAAAATGAGTTTTGTTGTGAAAAAGAGGAAATGATAGTACATCAGTGGACTATCACAACATGCTAAAGAATTGGAAAGTTTAAAAGTGATAAATAATCTTACTGCGGATGTGTCAGTAGGTTTTTGCACATTTAGTAAATTGAAACGAGATATAAACCTAATTCAAACTTGCTTGATTCGTGGGTAACTATTCTTGAATATATGGGTAACCCCCGAAATCTTGTTTGAAAGGTCCCGTATTCTGAGATACTAGGTCTTTATACTCAGTGATATCTGGGGTATTATCCCGGGACTTCTGTTGTATGGAAGTACTGACCTAGTCCCCGGATAATGCTTTTCGCAAAATGCTTGAAACATAGCATCGCCCTCAGCAAGCTGATGAAACAATAAAATTGATAGTCGCTGCTGTTGTAACCAAAAGATCCTCTAAAGGGGACCCACTTAAAGTCGAAGCCGTCATCTCTCTGCGTATACGGAAGTATCGACCTGAGCTCTCACGGCCCTCGCACATAACCCCTTTACAGATATCATCTGTGGTATACTCACCTGTAAGACTGAATATTGGGATCTGGATACAGGAGTATATTCGAGTGGAGTGATACACAATTAAGTTTAAGTTTCTAAAACACTAATATTGTATCTCGAATCCATTGAAATTTGTGTGAAAATTTAAAGTGGGCCAATATACTGACAATCTAGGTAAATTGTTTAGAACTTAAAATGTTTAAAGCTTAACGGTGTTGGTGATATGTCTCAAAATCTGATATGATCCTCTTGCACAAACTCACAAAAATATTGTTTGTAAATATTTCGTTTCTGCATTTTCTTTTATTAAAAAAATCCAAAAAGATTTTAGTGTGTTTTAGCATAAATTTTGAAAAATTCAAAAAGATTTTCGACAACTGGTGTTGGAGAGCTAATTTTCAAAATTCCGAGTGCTAAACATGATGAACAAATGGTTTGGGAGAGTGTGTTGTTTTGAAAATTAAAATATATATTCAAGTGGTTTATCAAAGATTAACGTTGTAAAATCATTCTTTGATCGTATTATTCCTGCAAGTCGTTCATTAGCTGGTGAAATTGTTTTTACAAGTTATCATCAGAGAATTTACTTTTGGGTAGAGAATGTGCAGGTTATATGAAGATAGAGTGCCAGGTTCCGATACCTGAAGATTGCGTGATTTCAACAAGCCAGGCTGCGATCCCAGCATATCGAAAGGGGGAGTCTGAAGACATCCGAGTAGAGATTGTTCGTAGGGAGTATGTTGATGATGATGAAAAGAGAAGAGAAAGAGTTGAGGATGCTTGAACTGTGAGATATTTCAGAAAGCGTTCAGACTGATAAAGACTGAAGTCGTTGAAGACTCGACGCTTAAGACTCGTCAACATCTAAGGGGGAGTCTGTTGGTGCAGTCATCTGTCGTCTTCGTCTTATGTCGAGTCTTGGTCTCGTTGCGGATCCGATCAAGCATGACATCACATGTGACATCACCTTGATGACATCACATGTGACATCATGATATATGAGATGTCATGAAACAAAGAAAATATGGTGGCCGTTTAACTATATCCTTTGCATGTCCACATAAGACAAAATCAAGAATGGTCCAATAATGTGTTACCATATTTAGGTCCAATGAGAGCCAACGGTTTAAAGGTCCAATGAGGTGAAAGGTTGAATGTTCCAATTGTTAGGAGTTTGACCGTTTGAAGAGCAACTATACATGGCCGTTTGAAAGACAAGGCCGTTTGAAGGTGTGGCCGTTTGAGGCCGTCGTTTGAAATATGTAACCGTTTGAGGATTTCAAACGATAGGATAGGCTCTAGTATAAATAGCTATCATATCTAGTCATTTGTAACGGTCAAGACAAAGTGATACCGAGGTGCTGCCGATATTTCCTCTCACTGTAAACATTGTTAAATGAATGAACAAGAGGATTAAAGTGTAGTTCAAGCTGTTTTCTAGTGCATTTCTTAGTTTCCGCCTCTGAAACGTACGAGAGCTCTTCCGAACGACTCATTCAGGTCGAAACCGATCCTAAATATCTCGATGATATGTCTCCACTCGTTGTTACAAAAAGTGTAAATAAAATTACGTGAAATTATGCATGCTAAAAATGTATAATCGTATGAAAAATAATAGTATGATGCATGCGCAAAAGTGAAGTTTCATAATGGTTCAAAAGTGACAAAAGAGGGTTTCATCATAAAAGATCGAAAGTAATAAAGCGTAAGTTTGATAAAAAGAAACTTGGATGGTTCCAAAATGGAACGTTGACTAACCAAAGTGGTCGAAAGGTCCTTTGAAATTGAAAACATGCTTTGGCCTAATAGGTGAAATACTCTCGCCGACAAGTCGGTTAACGGTATTCACCCTTCCGGTTACTACATGCCCCAATTCACTCGAAAATTCGAGACTTGGCGAGATTTATAAAAATCAAGGAGTGGGACTAGTCGACGAGGTGCGGGTTTCACCCCTAGCTTGACGAGTTCGTACCCTTAGTGTGGTTGGTACTCGTTGGGTCAAAATTTAATATCGACACGCTAACGAGGGTCCACTAGAAATTGAATTTGAAATTTGAAATTTGAAATTTGAAATTTCCATTAAGATGTGGATTTCACTCCTAACTTAATGGTGTAATTTCGTGCAACAAAAATGAAATCAAGCGGGATGAGAGTTGTTTACCAAATTGTGGGTTTCACGCCTATTTTGGTAAACTCGTCTCGTTTGTACAATGCGAGTGTTTTTGAGTTTAAGAAAAATCAAGTAAAATGCTTTAGCAAAGGGGAGTATGTTAAAGGAATACGAAAACAAGTGTAAACACATAAGAATGCACATCAAGAACGGTACATAAAGAATAGGACAATAAAACAAGTACCAACACATAGAGAAATATGCTAAGAATACACATAAAGAATCTAACAACGGAACAAGTATTAACACATAATAAAACAAGTAGTTTCGAGTGACATATATGTTTGAAAGATGAAAAGAGAATAAATAAAGGCAAATAAGATAGCATGCAAGTAGTTTCGAGTAAAACATGAGAATAAAGCTCTAAAACTATAGACTAGGTTAAAGCATTCCTACTTTTCCTAATTCCCTATAGTTATGGCTCTGATACCAATCTGTCACACCCCAACCGATGGCGGAAACATCAGGATGAGACGAAGTGTGTATAGATTGCTAGAGACGTCATAACACTATGTACACTATGTGACAATATTTAATTTAATTCAAATTTCATTTCAAAACTAAATGTCATACAAAATTTAAAAGGAAATAACAACATTGTTTCAACGAATAACATAACAACAAAAGATAGATAAATTTAGGTGTGTATCTAGCCACCCTAAACTTGTTTCATCAATCATCCATACTTCAATAATCAACCTGCAACATGTATTAAAATAGAGTTTCAATGCAAAAGCAAAGAGCGAGTATACAAGTTTGTTTACATAGCATAATAGAATAAAAACTCATATCCAACATGAACCTAATAAAATAGTTTCAGCCATGCTAGTTTACGCAGTCCAAGTGATAGCCCAAGTTTCCAATGCGTTAAAGTACCTAACCCAAAGTTTCATGGGAGGTTAATATGTCTCCTCCAAACAATACCCCTCGACTACAAATGGGGGAGGTGCATTACCCCTATAGCGCTACTATTGTTAAGGCGGAACTACACACAGGGATTAAACGTTCACATAGCACAAAATAGTCTCAAGTATCACAAGTTTCATGTTTCATGTTTAAATGGATAGAGCATGTTTCAAATAAGTTTCAAGTGTCACGTGCGTTTAATATAGAATACATGTTGCACCCAAAGTGTTTAAAAGTAAAAATGGGTTCGAGTATACTCACATAATTGCTAAGTCTTCCGATTATCCAAGTATTGACGAGCGTAAAAGATTTGGAGGATGGAACACCGAGGTCACCCTATATGGGCAAACGACGGTGGATGAGTAAACGGGAGTCCAAGAGAACGAACGAGAGTGTTATCCTAGATGTTTAAAATATCGCGAACACGTTATTATTTATTAGGTTAAAAATAATTAATCCCAATATTTATGTTTTCTAAAGGAATTCGTATATTATGTTGTCTTGATATATATAAGAAAAATATTGTTATAAAAGAATTCATGCTATAAATTTAGAGATTTGGTTATAAAGAAAACGAATAAAAAAAAGAATAAAAGAAATCGTTTTGAAATTATATACGTATTGTTTTGTGGATTTTACGAAAAACGGGCAGAGTTTCCTCTGTTTTTGGATGATCCCGACAATACCAGTTGTCGATAACATTGCCAAAATTCAACAATTAATCACATTATATATGAAATCATCGTCAATGCCAAACGTAAATAATCACTACATATAACGGTTCGCGTTCATTTTTGAAACAATAACTTTTTACCGAAATAATAATAACAAAATTTGCGTCATTAAGATTATACCAAGTCGTGAGTTGACTGAGTTTGACCTTAGTTGACTGAAGTTGACCGAGTCACCGAACCAACATCGAATCATATCTGTTGACCGTGGTTTGACAGAGAGTTGACGTGTGTTGACTGAACACGAGACCGAGTCTGACCCGCGGTTGTCTTGCTGAACCGAACCATGAGCCTGAACACGAGCCAAACACGAGTCTGAGCGAAAGTTGAAACGAGTAAAATCAAACAAAACTTGAACCGAAAACTAACCTGAACCGAATCGAGAACAAAGCTGAGCCAAGACTCGCCAAAAACTCGACCAAAACTGAAGCGAAACCGAACCTGAACCAAAGTCTAATCTGAATCGAATCGGAACAGAATGTGACCCGAACTAAGGTTAATCGAATGAGAACCGAACAACTCGCTACTGAACCAAAAAGGATCAAAACCCGTACCTGAACATGACCCGAGTTACGACTGAACCGAACTTGAATCTGGAACTACAATCACCATCACCACTGCCAGTGTTCACCGGCGGCTCCGCCGCCTTTCTGTTGCGGGTTGTCGTCGCTCTGCGGCTCCGGTGGTTTGTCGTGGCCCACCGTCGGCCACCATCTGTCGCCGCTTCTCTCGCGAAACCACACGCCGCCGCTGCCGTCGATCAATAGAGGTAGAGGTGAGCGAGAGAGAGGAGAGGTGTACAGTCGGGTATGTTTGTGAGAGGGAGAGATCAGGTGAGTGTGGGTGTGTTGTCGAGTGAGTGACACCGGAGTGCCGGTCGGATTCCGGTATCGGTCGCCGGAATTGGGAGAGAAGACAGGGGGTTTGGTTAGGGGATGCGGCTGCAAGAAAGACTTAGGGTTTAGATATATATATATTTTTTATAAACTTTCAATTATATACACAATAGCCCCTCAACTTTAAGGACTTTATTAAATTTTTAAATTAACTTGGATTAAGTTTAATTTCCTATAACTAACTAGGTTAACTAAATAACCTTTAAATCAATTAAATTAATTAATTACTTTATTTTATTATTATTATTATTATTATTATTTTTATTTTACAAAACGAAAATAATTAATTATTTAAACCCTAGATATATAACCATTTTTTTACGGATTAGATTAAAGATGAAGATTTTTTCGACCATTATAACGAAACGACTAATGCAAGGATACAAAGTTTCCAAAAATGGGAATGTGAACAATGGTTTATAAATATGGAAAGTTACGAAAACGCGGGGCGTTACAGAGTATACATGACCCATTTTATATTTTCCACTTTTGGGTGCAATATGTATTCTATATCAAACATCACAATCACATCAAACATTTTACGGACACTCTATCCTTACCCTATGTGATACATTTTAATCATGTTAGACATGTTATGCTAATGTAAACATTCATGACTATGTGTTCATTAACTTCGTACAAGCCTCCCCTAACAATGGTAGCGCTATAGGTTGAGAAACGCCCCTCTCGTTATATTAACGAGTATTGTTAGGTTAAACTATGTTAAAACCACCCGTACACTTTTGGGTTGGACACGTTAATTGCGTTAAACTTTGGTTTGGACACGTAGAGTAACATCGTTTCGAGTATACTGTTAACATGGTATTGTATTCACATTTGGATATGAGCAACATTTTAAACACGTACTATGCTATGTATAAAAACTTGTATACTCGCCAACATGCTTTTGTTGATTGTATTTTAATACATATTGCAGGTTGATGTTCAAGAAATAAAGAAATCAAGCTAGGATGGAACTAGAAACCCATTTTAGCATAGCATGTTATTATGTTTGAATTTATGATGTACTTGAAAACAATGTATTCTCATTTGAAATTTATGAAATGAATTTAATTCATATTGTCACAATAGTGTTATGTTGTTTTGAGCAATTTGTTCGTCTCATCCCGATGTTTCCGCCATCGGTTGGGGTGTGACAGATTGGTATCAGAGCCATAACTATAGGGAATTAGGTAGGATTGCCTTATTTTTGCCTAGCCTATAGTAGGAGTACTCTGATACCAGATTGGTATCAGAGCCATAACCCTTGCCTAGTCTATAGTTTAAGAGCTTATTCACTATGTGTTGCTTAAAACAACTTCCTTTCTATCTTCTTTGCTTCCCTCTACTTTCTTTTGGACTCTTAATATACATTGCCTTTCCTAAGGCTAACACAATACACACTTGGAGGCTTTGAAGACACTCTTACAACACAATCGAAAAGACTCGTCAAGATAGGGGTGATTCCCACACTTGGTGATGATTCTCACTCAGCTATACTTTGGTTTTGCACGAAATCTACCCTCAAGTTAGGAGTGATATCCAAACCTTGATGGGAGTTTTCCATTTCATATTCCAGTGGACCCTTATCTTAGGATAAGTACCAACCACATTAGGGTACGATGTTATCAAGTTAGAGGTGATACTCGCATCTTGTTTAACTAGTCCCACTCCTCGATTTTCGTTCTCGCCAAAGTTTCGATTTCCCAATCGATTAAGGACGTGTAGTAACTGGAAGGACAAATATCATTAGTCGCTCCTCGATGAGAGTATTTGTCTATTAGGCCAAAGCACGTTTCCTTAATTCGAAAAGGTCTTCGATTCACTTTGGAAGTGTCATATGTTACGTTCCGTGACAATCCATGTTTTATGTTAAATCTCTTTTATGTTATCGCAATTTCAATGTTATTTTACATTGAGCATTATCTTCATTTCAGTCTAGGAAGTCACAATTTACACTATTGTCGCAATCTAAAACAATTAATGATACTCCTTCGTGAACAAATTAAATTTATCATGCTTTTATCATACATGTGAAAATTCATGTCACTTTATTCATGTTATACTATGTGAAATTCTATGTGAAACAAGGTGCTATATGGTGCATTCATGAAAACAAGTTTTTCCTAAACAAACATTATGATCAAGGTCTTATCTATTCTCGTTTAAAAAAAAATATTATTCATCTTTTCTAAAGTCTTTCCTCTAAGATTTCGAGGACGAAATCTCCTAAAGTAGGGGAGACTGTAACGTTTCGTATTTTTGTACTTTCTATTTTTAGCAAGTCGTATTAAACTTTCTAATTTCAGTCAGTGTACTCTCATTTTACCCTATTTTGTATTTCGAGACTTGGATCATAATGAAAAATGCATTTTTTTGATCATATGCTTGTTTTAATACTATGTTATGATATTACACTTGAAAACACGTTAAACTATGTCAAACACGTAAAATCGATTGAAAGATATCCAAATCCCAACTCTTAAATCAAGCGTTGTCAAGAGATTACCCTAAACTAGACAAAAATCAGGAATTCGCACGTTAATTCGGTAAATTTTCAGAAATTTGGGCTAAATCAAATAATTATAATATATATTATTGGTTAAAATAAATAAATATAGTATTTATAATAATTAAATAAATTAATTAATTAAATAAATTAGTATTGTAAATAAATAAAAAGGATTTTTAATGAATTTTAGTTAGTTTAAACTAACTAGGTTAGCAAATCCTTTGTAACATTGGACTTAACCTGGTTAAGTCTAACCAGGTTAGTAATTACCAAAGGAAACCACTAACTGAGTTAGAAAACCAGTTAGTTTGGTTAAGTCAAAAAAAGAACAAAAAGGGGGGGGGTCTCCTGGGTGAGAACCGGCCCCCTTGGAATCGAACTCGCGACCTCACGCATAACAAACAACCTCTCAACCATCTGGCCGAGCATGCCAGATCCAATTATATATGGAAACTAATTACATTTAACCACTATTTCGAAGGCAAGGCGATCTGATACCATTTGCCGCCCAAAACAGAAATTCAGCAACAACTTTTGACTTTTTCTTTCCATTTCGTGAAAACTTACCGATTCCTTCATCTTTTCCTTTATTATCATTCTTGATTGCCAATCAAATATTCAACATGATTGCCATTAACCGAATTGATTCAGTTTCCAAACACACGATCGTTTCCAAAGTTCGGGAACTGCCTTCGATTCCTATATACCGAGACTCCGTTCCTTCACAATCTCACAACTCTCGTTCACAACCACCTTCGAACCGCCTGTCGGAAAACCGCCTGCAACCACCTCACCTCCCACCTCGCGAACGCTCACCTTTCTCTATCTTTCCTGTTTAAACCGCCGGAGACCACCGTCCACCGCCGGAGTTCCGCCGCTACCTTGCCGGAGCCACCAGCGAAGCCGCCGCCACCGGTAACTTCTTCTCCGGTTACGTTTCCTTTATTTTCCGGCCATGCAGTTATTACTTTTATTTCTTTTCTTTTCTGTTATTACAATTCTTATTATTATTAATACTAATACTTTTAACATCTTAATTACTAATATTATTTAAAATCAATTGTTATTAATATATGAATTATTATAATTATTGAGATATCAGATTTGTAAATTTTAATAATATCAGAATTATTTCAAAATTTTTTATCAATATTATCAAAATTAATGTTTTTGAAATAAATCAGAACTTTTATTAATATCTTATTAAAATCCGAATTTTTTATCAGATTTATTATTAACCTATTAATATTTAATAATATTATTGTCATTATTATTTTCAGAATTAATATCATTAATCAGAATTTTTATTATTATTATCATTACTAATATTATCATTATCATCATTAGAAATTTAGTATTAATATTGTCATTATATTTCAATTTCAGTTACTTAAAATTATTAAATATATAAAGTTCATATATTAATAAAATTCAGTATTTTTAAATTTGGTTATTATTAACATATAAATTCGATTATTCCTATTAATATTATTAATAAAAATTAAAATTTGTATTATTATTATTATTATTATGATTATTGTTAATATTAATATTAACATATATTACACATATTAAAATTAATGTTATTATCAATAATGCTATTATTGTTATTATTATTATTATCAGTATTATTATTAACTAAAATCAGAAATAATATTATGTGATTATTACCATTTTAGAAGTATTACTATTGCTAGTAATTCCCACTAATTTTGGTTATCATATTAATCATTAACGAATTCCCAAAATCATAACTAGGGTAAATCTCTTGACTTCTTGCAAAACTTGGATCCAATCCACTCTAGTAACTCCTTACCAAGAAACGCAACGCAAACTAAGGTGAGTATACATGACCCATTTTATATTTTCCACTTCTGGGTGCAATATGTATTCTATATCAAACATCACAATCACATCAAACATTTTACGCACACTCTATCCTTACCCTATGTGATACATTTTAATCATGTTAGACATGTTATGCTAATGTAAACATTCATGACTATGTGTTCATTAACTTCGTACAAGCCTCCCCTAACAATGGTAGCGCTATAGGTTGAGAAACGCCCCTCTCGTTATATTAACGAGTATTGTTAGGTTAAACTATGTTAAAACCACCCGTACACTTTTGGGTTGGACACGTTAATTGCGTTAAACTTTGGTTTGGGCACGTAGAGTAACATCGTTTCGAGTATACTGTTAACATGGTATTGTATTCACATTTGGATATGAGCAACATTTTAAACACGTACTATGCTATGTATAAAAACTTGTATACTCGCCAACATGCTTTTGTTGATTGTATTTTAATACATATTGCAGGTTGATGTTCAAGAAATAAAGAAATCAAGCTAGGATGGAACTAGAAACCCATTTTAGCATAGCATGTTATTATGTTTGAATTTATGATGTACTTGAAAACAATGTATTCTCATTTGAAATTTATGAAATGAATTTAATTCATATTGTCACAATAGTGTTATGTTGTTTTGAGCAATTTGTTCGTCTCATCCCGATGTTTCCGCCATCGGTTGGGGTGTGACAATAGAATATTATGTCTTGTGTAGAGGATGTCGTGTCTTGTGCAAAAATGTCATGTCTTGTCTTTGTCGAAGAGATTTGAATAACACCACGATATGCAATATAATATAAACACTTATATATAGGAAGTACCAGCGGCGTATCCCCCATGCTTTTATCATATTGCACACGTCTCATCACTTACAAATAACCACCAAAAATGTCTTGTGTATACCAACGTCAAATGCCATGTATAACAATATCTTGCGTAACAATGTCATGTATAAACCATGTCTTGTGTAAAAGCAATGATTTTCAACACGTAACTTTTGACTTAAACATTTGATTCTTTTGTCGCCATGATCCTTTTAATACACACTATTAAAAGTATCTAGACATGTATTTGGATAAATAAAGTCTACCATGTGCCCAAGAATGAAGAATGCAATCAATCGGTCATGGAAACCTCAGGACCGCATTGTTCATACACGTTTGAATAAATGATAATGTGGATAACCAAAACCAAAAGGTGTAATGGCTCTTGCGTGTATTGGTCATATGTCTAAATGGAAAAAGAAAAATAATTCGTTGAGGAGGGGAAACCAACCAGTGGTCTTCGTCCATATTATATGTATTCCCTACTCTATGGACCTCAATCGTCCTAAGTAGAGAAAATCCTTTGTCTTACTTGTTCATGTGACAATTATGGTAATAGTGCTTGAGTTTCACGAGCTCTAGCAAGATTATTGGAATCTCCAAAAATGTCGAATAGAATGCAATGAGGGAGTTGTAGCATGGCTCATGACATACCATTCCTTGGAAAAAAGACGAATGTCAAACGACAGAATTTATTGTATTTATTCCCAATAAATATGATAAGGTGAAATATGATAAGGTAAGGTAAGGTCTAGGCACCAAGAAAATAGCCCGTATATACGAATTTTAGAATGTTGAGGAAAAATCTTCCATGAGTGACTAACAAGTTTTGTTTGTTTAAATGACTAGTCTCAACCGTCTCGTAATATAAATCGAATGTTAGGTGCGGTCAAGCATACATCGTCTTCCTATATCGTCTTCTTATATTGTAAGATGTTATAGTAATAACCCTAGTCAGTGTTCTAAGAATGGAAAAATTGAATCTCAAGTAATATCTTAAGAATTGTGAATGGATAGTGATCATTAGCTTGGCCCGTAGAGCCCACCAGAATTTCCATGCACTACAATTTGTTATTACGTAGGCCTCCGTAATAATAAATCACCTTGCATGGTCACCCTAGAATTCTCTCGTTCGAAGCAGATGATCAGTCAGAGAAAGGACACTATTGTCTACATACCTTCAACATTGGAGGGACCTTTGTGATAGTCCACGGCTAACGCCCGTTGTCATTCCTCGTGAAGTGGCACAGCGTTAGATATAATAGAAATATAGAGAATTCGTAACAATAACAACTGGAGGGGTGCCTTCAAGATGAGTACTTCATCTTCTTTGACTGGACTGGTGTGTCATCAATCATTATTCCTCGTATGAGACACATTGATATCGTCCCACTAATGGAGTTGTTGTCCAGGGTTACCACCTCCATCTCATCGTCACTACGAAGGTTAGGCATCTCAACATTCGCGAGAAAGCAACCATATTTTACGGAATTAAGTTTACGATTTTACTTAGGAATCATGCTCGCCATAAGCTCCGCAGTAGACGTGAGGTCGATATTTTCATCATGCGAGTAAAGAATAATAATAGAGTTTGAAGTCGAAGGTACTTTGTACCTGCCGATTATTTCGTACAACATATATATGAATGACTTATATATATAATTATGTAAAATCCTATCTAACAAGGATTTCTTTCTTTGCATAAGCTGAACTTGTAAACCATTTATAATGCGTAAACTGATAATGTAATGTATTGTAGGCACATAGTATGTTAATGTAATGTGTCTATTTCTCATAGACTTCACCCATGGAAATGTCCTCGCTTGATTTATGTGGAGTGAATTTTTGTTGTAGTGGACCTTGAAAAAAAAATGTTTATGCAATGAAAACCTTTTGACCTGTCCAATTTTATTTATAATCTGTTCAACATGAACAAGAGGTTTTCGTGAGAGGTCCCTAGTGATTGTAGACTTAGACTCGAGAAAGAATCCTGGTTCACTACAATCGATGCTCTGATACCAAACTGTCACACCCGCTCGTAGCGGAAGCGCATGGTGTGATCTGATCGGTTCTCATTGCATAACAATATAAGTGAACATACTAAATGAATAAAACATGTTCCAATGCCATTACCATAATTGTTCGAAATAACGCAACATAAGTTTAGTGTATTGTTTACAAACCATCAACTGAAAAGAAACTGTCATTGTTTCGTACATCAAAATGTAAGTCTTAAAATGTCAAGGCTTTGACCACTATATTACCGCAAAGAGGCGGTATATAACGGGAAAACCCTTCAATAGTTGGCATGGAGTCTGGATACTTGTTTTTCTTGACTGAAATATCTGCATAGTCCACTAATTTCCTGAAATACATGTAAGTTTGAAAACATCAACAAAAGTTGAGCGAGTTCATGCAGTTTAGTTGTATAAGATGTATCTGTCAAATATGAAATGTATTTGTATAAAAACCATGCGCTTTATCTGTATGAAATGTATTTGTATAAAACCCGCATGTAAGATGTATTTGTATCAAATGTAATATGAAAAGCGTCAATGAAATCGTTGATCATTAATGTTTCGCAAGGACATCAATATGTGTGACGAAATAGGAAGCAATCCAACCCTAGACGATTTTAATTGTATCGACACCATGTCGTAGGGCAACAAAAGCACTCCTAAGCAAACGAATGGCCATGAGTGGGGCTCGCCAAAACCCATTAGATCTAACCCTTTTGTTCCTTGGTCCAAACTTGGATTAATGGAGCTTTAGTTATGGCCTTAATTTCTCACATGATCTAAGGTGTTTCATTCCTTGACTTATCATACTATTGTACATGTATTTTCCCCGATAGTTGTAAAGCTTGAAAAACATTTAAGATAAAAAGGGGACATGAACTTACAGTATTACGTCCATGAATGGTACGTGTTCGTGATCTTACGCGTGGTCGTCCTGAACAATGTTGCGACCTACAAATGTTCTTTTATTTGTTAGACACTTCGGCCTTGTAATGACTTGAGTACAAGTCTTTTATCTTGAATATGTGTTAAGACTTGTATGTTCTTGTTATCCATTGAACTGTGTCTTAGATGTATTAATTGATAACTGTTTAGTGTATATATTTCGCCAAATATATATTCTTGTATCTCATGAGTTGTATCATCGGATCTTGTCTGAATAAATTGTATTTTCTTCAATTATATGACATTGGGCTTAGCCCAAGAATTCATGTTATCGGGCTTAAATAGTGTTGAGCCTCAATAGTGTTGGGCCTAAATAGTGTTGGGCCTAATGTTATTGGGCCTTGGCCCATATGTTTGGTATTGGGCTTAGCCCATGAGTTTTTGATATTAGGCTTAGCCCATGTATTTATGTTAAGCCCATTATGAAGATAAGCCCATTAAGAAGTGTAAGTCTTTCATTTTTATAAAAAAACATTTTTTATAAAAATCACCAAGTATACTTTTTAGTGAATAAAAACATAATTGTTTTTATAAGTTTCAAAATGTCCGAATTTTGTAATGGTAACGTAATTTTTGTGTCCGCGTCGAAAGTGTCACACCCCGACCGCGTATAACATGCAACCGCGGCGGAAAACGTCGGGGAGTGTTGTGAACAGAATTAAATTGTTTCATAACCATGGCATACAAGTTGTATTTTATTTATAAACAAAGGTGTTACATTGTCTTGGAAAGAGAGTACGGAAATCAAAACATAATTAAGCTAGTTCAAACTTCATTTTTTTAGGCTCTAAGGCACAGGTCCGCCCTAGTGTCATGATCATCATCCTATGGAATAGCTCCTGAAAACACATGTGAAAGTAGGTACGTCAGCATAAAAATGCCTGTGAGATACATAGTTTTTGTGAAAATGGGATTCATGACTTGAGCTTAAAGAAATGTTTAATAACAGTCAGTCATGAACCTTGTAATTTGTTTTGCTTTGTAAACCATTTGAAAAACGATAACATCAAACGATATGTATAGATAAGTGCAAGGTTAAACGAATAACCAAGTAAAATGAGTTGGATAAGATAAGTTGTTTGTGAAAATAATGTCTTGTGAAGAATATGTTATTTATGTAAAATGTAATGTGTCTAAACTGAAATGACTTAGATAACGCCACGATATGTAACATTATACAAACATTTATATATAGGAAGTACCAGCGGCGTATCCACCATGTTTGTATCATATTACATACGCCACGTTACTTAAATCATTTACCCAAACCAATCCACCATGTAAATTGTTCATGTGTAAACCAAATGTCAAGTGTTATTGTAAACCATGTCGAATGTTTATGTTCAAATGTAAACCACCAAACGTATATGTCAATGTCGACGTGTTTATGTTCAATGTAAACCATGTAATGTGAAATCCCAAAATGTATCATGTATGGTAAGCGAAATGTATCAACTTAAACCATATGCACAAAACAAGTCGTTGAAGTAAAACGTGGTTTAAATCAGCGTTATGTTCTGCGGGAAATGCATGCTCTATTGATATTAACATTTATGTGGTATTGTAAACCATGCATACATCCAAGCCTTGAGACTGCGGCGATAAACCCTTAAACAAATTAAAGGTTTATCTAAGTTATGTATATCGAATTCGGTCATTCCTTCCAGTCCTATCAAACCCAGGACTTCAGGAATGGGAGTTGTCAATTCCTATGGTACCACTACCTACTAACGAACGGCGTAGCTAATGTTAATGAATGTATTGTCCCATGTTAAACAAACCAAATGTCATAACAAAATGAAGGCATGTGCCCATATGCTGAGTAAACATATGCAGCAGAAATGTTCATGTAAATCAATGTGTCCATATGCCGAGTAAACATATGCAACAGAAATGTTTATGTAAATCAATGTACTAAGTACGCACACAATGGGCATACATAGCATAAAACGTAATGAAATCGTGTACTATAATGTACTAACAACATAGCAGGCATATGATGTGAAAACATGGAAAGCATGAATGTAACAGGTAGGCACATGTGTTTCACCCCAAAACAGTTTGGAAAACAGTAAAAGAGGGGTTCTATGTACTCACCTGAGGTTGCTTTGTTGTTCTTGTGAAATAACCAGGTAATGCGAGAGGTCACGGAATATCAACGGCACCTAATAGGTAGCTATGTTAATATACCGGACCAAATCGGAAGGATCGGACAGTACGCGGGTTCGAAAACCAAACGAGTAT
This sequence comes from Helianthus annuus, assembly GCF_002127325.2. Classification (NCBI taxonomy): domain Eukaryota; kingdom Viridiplantae; phylum Streptophyta; class Magnoliopsida; order Asterales; family Asteraceae; genus Helianthus; species Helianthus annuus. The sequence continues at coordinate 162,755,011 of NC_035444.2, forward strand.
GGAGACTCGTGTAATATGGTTTAACAAAGCCTACATACTAAAATGAAACTTAACCTAAGTGCTTACGGTCCATCACGACCCGTTTAGGTAGCTTACGCTACTCTAACGCGTCGCTCGCGTGGAACGCGTCTGGAACGCCTAACATCGTGACCACAAGGTATAACCTCGGAAGGTTATAGCTATGGTCACCTAATGTGTTTGGTCAGGTCCTAATGACCGACCAAATGGGTCGGGTTCGAAAGCATAAGCGATGGTTTAGATCGCTTACCTTACGACCCTATATAAGCACTAAACTAAAAGTGACGAGCTAAGCATGTTAGAACATGCTTAACTAAGTTTAGAAACAGGTTTGACATCAAAACAAACGGCTTTGATGCCCACGAGTAGTTTGGTTACAAAATATGCAAGAATGCACATTTTGGCCGAAACTACGACTCGTCACCGAGCCTAGATAGCGTGGTGATCAGTAGGTATGGTCACTACGGACCATGACCATCGTGATCACGCTCACGTTATGAAGTTCCATGAACTTCGCATCGACCATAAGCTGGTCAATGCAGAAAGTCAACAAAACGTTGACTTTCGGACTCGAAAAGCGAATAAAAGAGCGAAAGAAGACTTACGGAGGGTCCCCGAGTGCTAATCAAGATCCAATAGCTCAGGTATGAAGCATAAGCATCAACTTAGAGCATTTAGATCTGATTTGTGGGTTTTTACACAAAAGGGGGGGGGGTATTTATAGGAAAGGTGGAACCGTTAGGATCGTTTTATCGAATAACGTGCTTTGATCTCGTGCGTACACGTGTCCAGGGGTTAGATTCAGTGTATTTGACCCTTGGCCCTTCATTTGGGTGAAAAGGCATCGCCCTTTGATCGAACGAAAGGCCAGATTCTGCATTAAATGCAAAATCTTCTGTCTGACAGTCTCACGCGCCCCGCCTCAAGTTTGGGCAATCCTTACGCGGGTCGCCTGAAGTCCTCTGATCTGCCCACTTGCAGAATTTACACTTTTGGCCCCTGTTGCGTTTTTAAGCCATTTCCAGCCCTTTTAAGACCTGAAAAGTCATCTTTAAGGCCCTAAAATGATGCCTAAACATTGTGGACATGAAACATGCCCAAAAATATGTCGGATGTCGGTTCGTTTGGCCGTACGATCGCGATGTTCGCTTAATTACGACGGAATGCGCATAAGCGTGAAAGACGATCCAAATGACGCGACGAATGGATTTTTCTCATGCCAAATACTAAGGCATAATATAAGGATGCTTACATAAATTTTTGGATGTCCGGATGTATTCAGAACGTAAGTTATGCGCAAAAGTGCAAACTTAGGCACTTTTTGACACTTTTAGTCCCTGAATGATCCAAAAGTTTGTTTTAGCATACCAGACTTCTCAAAGCCTATTTCTAAGCTATGTAAAGGATATTTATGGTATGTTTAACTTATGGACATGTTCCGGAATGTTCGTTACAGTTCAAATTGGCATACTTTCGCAGTTTGTCAAGTTTAGTCCCTGTAAGCGAATTAACTTGTTTTTGCTATACCAAAGCCTTCAAAACTTATTTCTAAGTTATGTAAAGGTTATTTAAGGTATGTTGAGTATATGTTGATGTTCCGGAGTATTTGTCGCATTAAACTGAGTACGTTTACGCACCAGTTTGCGTATAATGCTCCAGAAAGCGATGTAGAGTTTGGAGTTGAATAAAAGTCAAAACATGAAAAATGTAAAACACAATGAAACAAACATTGGGATCAAATTACATTATTTTATTGATAATTGAACTGTTCATGATGATTACAGGCACAAATGTTACAGTCTCCCCTACTTGTGGAAATTTCGTCCCGAAATTTATTTAGAGGAAACTGATTGAAAAAGATGTGGATATTTTGCCTTCATTTGGTCTTCACGTTCCCAAGTAAACTCGGGTCCACGCTTAGATTCCCAACGAACCTTGACCAAAGGAATGCGCTTGCGTTTGAGCCACTTGACTTCACGTTCCATGATTTCTACCGGTTTCTCAACAAATTTTAGTGTTTCATCAACACGAATTTCGTCAAGCGGTACGTGGAGGTTTTCATCAGCTAAACACCTCTTGAGATTGGATACGTGAAAGGTTGGATGAACATTTCCAAGTTCAGGAGGTAACTCAAGTCTGTAGGCTACCTTACCGATTCTTTCGACGATCTTGAATGGTCCAACATATCTAGGTGCAAGTTTTCCTTTCTTTCCAAATCTGATCACACCTTTCCAAGGTGAGACCTTAAGTAATACACGATCACCGACTTGAAAATCCAAGGGTTTGCGTTTTTGGTCCGCGTAATTCTTCTGACGGCTTCTAGCTGTCTGAAGGTTATCACGAACTTTCTTTACCTTTTCTGTTGTCTCCAAAATGAGGGCAGGTCCAGTAAGTTGAGCCTCGCCAATCTCATTCCAGCAGACTGGTGAACGACATTTTCGACCATAGAGAGCCTCGAAAGGAGCCATGTTGATGCTGGAGTGATAACTGTTGTTGTAGGAGAATTCAATCAATGGAAGATGTGAATCCCAACTACCACCAAAGTCTATCACACAAGCTCTAAGCATATCCTCCAGTGTCTGGATTGTTCTTTCAGATTGACCATCCGTTTGCGGATGATAAGCTGTGCTCAGATTAAGTTGAGACCCCATAGCAGATTGCATGGTTCTCCAAAAATGAGAAGTGAAACGAGCATCTCTGTCAGAAATGATGCTCAAAGGAACACCATGTCTAGCTACAATTTCATCTACGTAGATTTGAGCAAGTCTGTCAGCTGAATAATCCTCACGGATTGGCAAGAAATGTGCTGACTTGGTAAGACGATCAACGACTACCCAGATGGCATCGTGACCTTTCTTTGTGCGCGGGAGTTTAGTAATGAGATCCATAGTAATGTTTTCCCATTTCCAAACTGGGATCTCTGGTTGTTCCAATAAGCCAGAAGGACGCTGATGTTCAGCCTTAACCTTAAGACAAGTAAGGCATTTTGATACGTATAAGGCAATGTCTTTCTTCATACCAGGCCACCAATACTGAATACGAAGATCCTTATACATCTTATCTGAGCCAGGATGAATGGAATAACGAGACTTATGGGCTTCATCCATAAGCAAGGTACGAAGATCATCTTGGCTTGGGACCCACAAACGGTCCATGAAATAGTACGATCCATTGTCTTTCAGTTCAAGAGCAGGTGTTATGTGATAAGGAAATTCCTTATCCATTAAACCTTGTGAAACACAGGCTTGTTGAGCCTGAGAAATACGGGCTTGGATATCGGTTTGAACAACAGATTGGACACGTACACAATGAAGCTTAATACGTTCCTTGCGACTCAATGCATCGGCTACGACATTCGCCTTACCAGGATGGTAGCGAATCTCGCAGTCGTAGTCGTTTAGAAGTTCAACCCAACGTCGTTGTCTCATGTTGAGCTCTTTTTGATTGAAGATATGTTGAAGACTTTTGTGGTCTGTGAAAACCACGCATTTTGTACCATACAAGTAGTGTCTCCAGATTTTGAGAGCGAAGACAACTGCACCCAACTCAAGATCATGAGTGGTGTAGTTCTTCTCATGTATCTTCAACTGCCTTGATGCGTATGCTATGACTTTGTTTCTTTGCATCAGGACGCAGCCAAGGCCTAATTTAGATGCGTCGCAATAAACGACGAAATCATCGTTGCCCTCAGGCAATGTTAGGACAGGCGCGTCGCAAAGCTTTTGTTTCAAAGTCTGAAACGCTTCCTCTTGTTTGACTCCCCAATCAAATGGCTTGTTCTTCTGAGTTAGAGCAGTTAGAGGAACTGCAATCTTCGAGAAATTTTCTATGAAGCGGCGGTAATAACCCGCCAGACCAAGAAAAGAACGAACTTCAGTAGGGGTAGTAGGTGTATCCCAATCCTTAATCGCACTGATCTTGGAGGGATCTACATGAATACCTTGTTCGTTGACAATATGTCCTAAGAATTGAACCTCTTTAAGCCAGAATTCACACTTGGAGAATTTGGCGAAAAGTTGTTCTTTCTTTAGGAGTTCCAAAGTAAGACGGAGATGTTGCTCATGATCAGCTCGCGTCTTAGAATATATCAAAATGTCGTCAATGAAAACGATGATGAACTTATCTAAATAAGGCTTGCAGACCCTATTCATTAAGTCCATGAAAACAGCAGGAGCATTAGTCAAACCAAATGGCATGACTGTGAACTCGTAATGTCCATAACGAGTACGGAACGCTGTCTTGGGAATGTCTTCTTCATGTACACGAAGCTGATGATATCCAGATCGTAGATCGATCTTTGAAAAATAAGAAGCGCCTTGCAATTGATCAAAAAGATCATCAATGCGAGGTAGGGGATATCGATTCTTGATGGTAAGCTTGTTAAGCTCACGATAATCAATACACATCCTAAAAGATCCATCCTTCTTCTTTACAAAAAGAACGGCAGCACCCCAAGGTGAAAAGCTAGGACGGATAAAACCTTTGTCGGAGAGTTCCTGCAGCTGTTTAGACAACTCTTGCATCTCGGACGGTGCAAGACGATATGGAGCTCTGGCAACGGGATTTGCACCAGGTACGAGATCAATACGGAACTCGACTTGGCGTGCTGGAGGTAGACCAGGTAAGTCTTCAGGGAATACTTCGGAATAATCCCGAATGACAGGAATATCTGAAATAGACTTACCCTTGCCCTTATCTGCTGTAACATGTGCTAAGAACGCCACATAGTGCTTTCGCAGATACTTCCGTGCTTTAAAACAAGACATGATTTTGAGACCACCGGCAGGCTTCTCACCACGAACTTGTAGGATCTCGCCTGTCGACAGCGGTATACGAACAATCTTCTCAGAACATACTATCTCTGCGCGATGCTTAGATAACCAATCCATTCCCACAATAACGTCGAAGCTTCCAAGTTGCATTGGCGTGAGGTCAATAGGAAAAATGTGGTCGTTAAGATTCAACTGGCAGTTGCGTAGAACAGAATTTAGAACAATGGGTTCACCACTGGCAACCTCTACTGTCAAAGGTTTACCTAGTTTCGTTCTAGACACGCGAAGCATTGTCTCGAAAGACAATGACACGAAACTCTTGTCGGCACCCGAATCAAAAAGAACAGATGCTGGTTGATTATTAATAAAGAACGTACCGTTCACCACCTCGTTGTCTGCTTGTGCTTCTTGTGCATTCATGTTAAAGACTCGACCTCGAGCCGGTGCCGGATTCTGGTTCGCATTCTGGTTCTGGTTGACTAGTCTTGGACACCGATTTCTGTAGTGGGTCAGATCCCCACAATTATAACATGCACCTGGTGGGTAGTTTGGTCGTGCAGCCTGACCCTGTTGTTGAGCAACCTGTTGAGCAGGGTTCTGGACTGCGTTATTCTGAGCAAACCGACAAACATCGGCAAGATGACCCGACTTCCCACAGTTAGTACAGAAACGGCACTGATATTGTGGCTGGTGGTGACTGTTGCATCGATTGCACAAAGGTGCACTTCCTGAATAGGGTTTCTTCGCTGGAGGCTGGTTGGGAGCTGCCTGGTTAGCTTGGGCAGTCACAGCAAAATTTTGGGAAGCCTTACGCTTCCTTGACCTCTTTGAGGAACCAGAGTCCTTTCCCTTCTTGTTCTGATCTTTCTTACTATCCTCCTTGTCAGCCGACTGCTTCTTGCCCTTGTCACCCTTCCTGTGTAGTTTATTCTTTCGGATCTGCGACTCAGTCAACGTCGCTGATAACTCGATCGCCTGACGAAGTGTGGTAGGGTTGCTACCAGTAAGGATGTCTTGTACTGAGTCAGGTAGGCCGTCGATGTATCTTTCGATGGCCTTATCGAGTGGGGTAACCATATTCGGGCAAAGAAGACTCAGCTCCTCAAACCTATCTGTATAAGCCCTGTGCTCGCCACTATCTTGCTTCAACACATCAAATTCCTTCTCCAATGCTCGTTGCTCATGACGAGGACAAAACTCCCTCATCATAAGAGCTCTCAGTTGAGCCCATGTCTGAGCTAAAGCAACTTCTGCACCTTGATCTCTCATAACCCCATTCCACCATGTTAGAGCCCTCTTCTGAAACACGCTTGATGAAAACTCGACTTTGCGATTATCCGGACACTGCACATGGCGAAAAGTGTTCTCGATGCTCTCGAACCACTGAAGAAGCCCAGTTGCTCCTTCAGAACCACTAAACTTGAGTGGCTTAGCCTGGTTAAAATCCTTGTATTTGCATGTACCATTGTTGTTGTTGGCCTGGTTCCATTGAGTAAAGAGATTCGGAAATTGAGCAGCCATCTGCTGCGCAATGATCTCTGCCAACTCGGCAGTAGCTATCTGGTTGTCGCGTCGAGGAGGCATTCTAGAAGAGAAAAAACATGAAATGAAACGAGTGAGATGTTTGGATGAAGAGAATGAGATGAAGCAAAAGCAATCAAAAGCAAAGATGGCGGTTATGCATTGCAAAGCAAATAAGCGACATGAAATGTCTAGTCAAAGTAAATGGGTCAGAATTAGTGTATCGCGAAGACATGCTCGCCTATAAGTGAACACTCACCCCAAGAGTTCCCAGGTAAGAGTGACTGGTCCGATTATGTGGATTTGTACGAACACTCTAGCCTTAGACAGAAAACTCAGGGTACAGGCATTCACCCTTCCAGTTCGCACGTGTTCACACTATTAACCCAACACTTTGACGGGATTTTTGAAAATCCAAAGGGGTTCAAAACCTTATAATAGAGGGTTCAAAACCTAGTAATCAATCATCCTAGAACAGATGATTAATTTTCAAAGCGGATTCGGAACCGAGGTTCCCGTTGTGGTTATCACCTAAGGATAGGTGATGTGCATGTTTTAAACTCTAAACACAAGATAACTTGTGTTAGGGTCCTAGAAAGTTATAGTCTAGGTCAAAGCATTACTAATAACCTAATTCCCTATAACCATTGGCTCTGATACCAACTCTTCTGTCACACCCCGACCGCGTATAACATGCAACCGCGGCGGAAAACGTCGGGGAGTGTTGTGAACAGAATTAAATTGTTTCATAACCATGGCATACAAGTTGTATTTTATTTATAAACAAAGGTGTTACATTGTCTTGGAAAGAGAGTACGGAAATCAAAACATAATTAAGCTAGTTCAAACTTCATTTTTTTAGGCTCTAAGGCACAGGTCCGCCCTAGTGTCATGATCATCATCCTATGGAATAGCTCCTGAAAACACATGTGAAAGTAGGTACGTCAGCATAAAAATGCCTGTGAGATACATAGTTTTTGTGAAAATGGGATTCATGACTTGAGCTTAAAGAAATGTTTAATAACAGTCAGTCATGAACCTTGTAATTTGTTTTGCTTTGTAAACCATTTGAAAAACGATAACATCAAACGATATGTATAGATAAGTGCAAGGTTAAACGAATAACCAAGTAAAATGAGTTGGATAAGATAAGTTGTTTGTGAAAATAATGTCTTGTGAAGAATATGTTATTTATGTAAAATGTAATGTGTCTAAACTGAAATGACTTAGATAACGCCACGATATGTAACATTATACAAACATTTATATATAGGAAGTACCAGCGGCGTATCCACCATGTTTGTATCATATTACATACGCCACGTTACTTAAATCATTTACCCAAACCAATCCACCATGTAAATTGTTCATGTGTAAACCAAATGTCAAGTGTTATTGTAAACCATGTCGAATGTTTATGTTCAAATGTAAACCACCAAACGTATATGTCAATGTCGACGTGTTTATGTTCAATGTAAACCATGTAATGTGAAATCCCAAAATGTATCATGTATGGTAAGCGAAATGTATCAACTTAAACCATATGCACAAAACAAGTCGTTGAAGTAAAACGTGGTTTAAATCAGCGTTATGTTCTGCGGGAAATGCATGCTCTATTGATATTAACATTTATGTGGTATTGTAAACCATGCATACATCCAAGCCTTGAGACTGCGGCGATAAACCCTTAAACAAATTAAAGGTTTATCTAAGTTATGTATATCGAATTCGGTCATTCCTTCCAGTCCTATCAAACCCAGGACTTCAGGAATGGGAGTTGTCAATTCCTATGGTACCACTACCTACTAACGAACGGCGTAGCTAATGTTAATGAATGTATTGTCCCATGTTAAACAAACCAAATGTCATAACAAAATGAAGGCATGTGCCCATATGCTGAGTAAACATATGCAGCAGAAATGTTCATGTAAATCAATGTGTCCATATGCCGAGTAAACATATGCAACAGAAATGTTTATGTAAATCAATGTACTAAGTACGCACACAATGGGCATACATAGCATAAAACGTAATGAAATCGTGTACTATAATGTACTAACAACATAGCAGGCATATGATGTGAAAACATGGAAAGCATGAATGTAACAGGTAGGCACATGTGTTTCACCCCAAAACAGTTTGGAAAACAGTAAAAGAGGGGTTCTATGTACTCACCTGAGGTTGCTTTGTTGTTCTTGTGAAATAACCAGGTAATGCGAGAGGTCACGGAATATCAACGACACCTAATAGGTAGCTATGTTAATATACCGGACCAAATCGGAAGGATCGGACAGTACGCGGGTTCGAAAACCAAACGAGTATGGAGACTCGTGTAATATGGTTTAACAAAGCCTACATACTAAAATGAAACTTAACCTAAGTGCTTACGGTCCATCACGACCCGTTTAGGTAGCTTACGCTACTCTAACGCGTCGCTCGCGTGGAACGCGTCTGGAACGCCTAACATCGTGACCACAAGGTATAACCTCGGAAGGTTATAGCTATGGTCACCTAATGTGTTTGGTCAGGTCCTAATGACCGACCAAATGGGTCGGGTTCGAAAGCATAAGCGATGGTTTAGATCGCTTACCTTACGACCCTATATAAGCACTAAACTAAAAGTGACGAGCTAAGCATGTTAGAACATGCTTAACTAAGTTTAGAAACAGGTTTGACATCAAAACAAACGGCTTTGATGCCCACGAGTAGTTTGGTTACAAAATATGCAAGAATGCACATTTTGGCCGAAACTACGACTCGTCACCGAGCCTAGATAGCGTGGTGATCAGTAGGTATGGTCACTACGGACCATGACCATCGTGATCACGCTCACGTTATGAAGTTCCATGAACTTCGCATCGACCATAAGCTGGTCAATGCAGAAAGTCAACAAAACGTTGACTTTCGGACTCGAAAAGCGAATAAAAGAGCGAAAGAAGACTTACGGAGGGTCCCCGAGTGCTAATCAAGATCCAATAGCTCAGGTATGAAGCATAAGCATCAACTTAGAGCATTTAGATCTGATTTGTGGGTTTTTACACAAAAGGGGGGGGGTATTTATAGGAAAGGTGGAACCGTTAGGATCGTTTTATCGAATAACGTGCTTTGATCTCGTGCGTACACGTGTCCAGGGGTTAGATTCAGTGTATTTGACCCTTGGCCCTTCATTTGGGTGAAAAGGCATCGCCCTTTGATCGAACGAAAGGCCAGATTCTGCATTAAATGCAAAATCTTCTGTCTGACAGTCTCACGCGCCCCGCCTCAAGTTTGGGCAATCCTTACGCGGGTCGCCTGAAGTCCTCTGATCTGCCCACTTGCAGAATTTACACTTTTGGCCCCTGTTGCGTTTTTAAGCCATTTCCAGCCCTTTTAAGACCTGAAAAGTCATCTTTAAGGCCCTAAAATGATGCCTAAACATTGTGGACATGAAACATGCCCAAAAATATGTCGGATGTCGGTTCGTTTGGCCGTACGATCGCGATGTTCGCTTAATTACGACGGAATGCGCATAAGCGTGAAAGACGATCCAAATGACGCGACGAATGGATTTTTCTCATGCCAAATACTAAGGCATAATATAAGGATGCTTACATAAATTTTTGGATGTCCGGATGTATTCAGAACGTAAGTTATGCGCAAAAGTGCAAACTTAGGCACTTTTTGACACTTTTAGTCCCTGAATGATCCAAAAGTTTGTTTTAGCATACCAGACTTCTCAAAGCCTATTTCTAAGCTATGTAAAGGATATTTATGGTATGTTTAACTTATGGACATGTTCCGGAATGTTCGTTACAGTTCAAATTGGCATACTTTCGCAGTTTGTCAAGTTTAGTCCCTGTAAGCGAATTAACTTGTTTTTGCTATACCAAAGCCTTCAAAACTTATTTCTAAGTTATGTAAAGGTTATTTAAGGTATGTTGAGTATATGTTGATGTTCCGGAGTATTTGTCGCATTAAACTGAGTACGTTTACGCACCAGTTTGCGTATAATGCTCCAGAAAGCGATGTAGAGTTTGGAGTTGAATAAAAGTCAAAACATGAAAAATGTAAAACACAATGAAACAAACATTGGGATCAAATTACATTATTTTATTGATAATTGAACTGTTCATGATGATTACAGGCACAAATGTTACAGAAAGATCGCCTAAACGTCGTAGTAACTCCTCGGAATGGCGATATGTTCACAGATTCGCCCGTCGTCTGAATTGTCCATAAGTTGTATCCGATGTCCGAATGATCCGCAAATTGTATTCAAGTGTGTATATATATGTATTCTTGTAAGTCTTTAATGTGTCTTGTATTTATTTATATCATTGTTATCAAATCCCTAACTTTTGTACATAACAAATATAAATAATAAACACATAGTACATAACTTGTTAAGATCACTAATATATATTTTCCCAAAAATATATATTTGTATCTATTTTTGTTTCTAGAAAGATCACTTTCTAATCTTGTAAAGACTTTGTTAAAAATGATAATTTTTCTAGCATATGATTTCTAAGAAAAATTTGGCCATAGTTCCTTTGATATATGAACTTTGCCATGTTTATTAACATATGATTTTCTAAACAAAAACACATGAGCTTCATAACAACTTTTTAACAAGATGAACTCATAAACATGTAGGGTTTTAGTATGATCTTTACATATGTTTACTAGTTTAAAAATCATACTTTACTTCTAGTTTTGCCAAACTTTTATAGAAAACCCGTCTTGTATGTTTCTTTTATAAATCTTTCAAAAAGCATGATTCTTAGTAAAATACTTTACACACTTTTATAACATCAAAAATATATGTTCATTCATTAAACATTAAGTTTCATATAACCCTTTAACATATTCATGTATAATTGTTAGATCATATTTTTAAAACAACATCTAAGTAATTATTCATATCATAATCATCATAACAAGATCAAATATGTAAATAACAAGTCTTAGATCACAACATAAACAAACATAAATATATCATGATTATTATTTTTGCTTCTTTGTATTTTCATGTTTATTATGTATGATTATTTTGTTATCTCTAGTTATATTAACAATCATAACATAATAAGTATGGAAAAAAATAGATTTAGAAGCTCAGTTCTAGCACTAGGCTAGGGATGATCTTGATGAATATGATGAGCAAAGATGATGAAAATTATGATGGTTGAAAGCTCTAGAATGGATGAAAACGGATGCTTCAACTTGGAGATGTCTTAGATCTTCATAACTTGCATAAACGTACACTTTGATCATCATGAAAATGGCTTAAGATGAAGATTATTTGGAGTGTTCATGGCTGAATTTTATGAAGGAAAAATGGGTTCTTAAGTGATTGTTTTTTATGGTGTAAGAATTATGAGAAAGTGATTTGTTAGGATAAGGTTTCAAGACTTTTGATCATCTACTAACCCACCATGTGCACATAGGAAATATCTAAGATATTTTTGCAACTTGTTAAGTGTGTGGGACCCAATATAAAAAACGTGAACATGGGGGGTGGTAAAGTGTAATATTTTTATAAAAGTTACCAAAATATCTAGATATTTTGGTAATTAGGCTAAGTATGGTGATTAGGGTAATCTTTCACCATTAGGGGGTAATTAGGGATTCGGAACATAAATTAACATTAACTAGTTCACTAAACTAGTAGAAATCATGTTTTGATACTTTGAATGCTTTTTGTTTCGTCGTTGGCTAGTTTACGGCACTTTTGTGGCGTACCGACAGACGTTTGCCGTAATTTGTCATTCCGCATTTAAAAGATGTATGAAGTTATTTTGAATCCCAAAACAAGCTTAACTAGTTTACCAAAGCTTTCATTTGGTTGTTTTCGGCGTCGGAATGTCGTTTATGTTGGACCGTGTTCCGACCCTGAAAAGTCAGCCGAGACAGTTCATCTTCATGTATAAAGGCGGAATCAGTATATATGAAGTTACACAGCTTGTCCTTTCCAATTCCCTTTGTTTTATTGCTTTCTGAAGTGATTTTGACAGAGTTTCGTTCCAAAAGCACACACACCAGTATCTAGATCCGCTCAAATGATCAGGTATATATAGGCCTGAGTGGTTCGCTCATATGGACTGCCATATGAGCGGACCTACAACATTGACGTATAAGAGAACCTCACCTGATGACACACTATAAGCGAACCTATCAAGAACCTTATGAGCGGACCTACTAACTAATGGTCACAAAAGCGAACCTAATCCATAAAATACATATTTTGACTTTCTAGACCCTCTGTTGACCTATTTTAACCTAAGACTTCACGTAGACGTAGTCAACAGACATTCCATGCATCAACTGACTCCCCCTTGGATGTTGACGTAGTCTTCATGTCACACCCCGTATTTCCACGTGTCACCGGTGGGCCCAGTGGGGGAGTATCGTGACGTAGTTGATATCATCATTGTCAAACAACACAAATTATAATGCACAACGGAAGCAATAAAAATAGATTTACTTCAACCATTAAATGTAATATCTAAGTACCACAAATAGTCGAAATAGATCCACAGGCGGATCGAAATAAAAAGGAGAAAATTGTTCAACAGATAACTGCATCCCAAAGTTTGCGAGACTCTATGATGCTAAGGAGAAACCAGCGTATTCCGTGTAGATCCTACACTTAATCTTTTTGGGGAAAATACGTCAGTTTGTACTGGTAAATACAATTTAACCGACTCATTTTGAAAGGGTTAAAAATTGATTTGAATGCACAAGGCACAAAACATTTTATAACTTGGGAATAATTAATCAAAGTTAAACTTGTAAAAGAATTACATGTTCGTTATGCGTTTAGTCGCCCGGGTCGTGCCGGGTTTAAGGTTAATTGACACACCACTCAGTATAAGTCCGCGGCGGGAAGCCAACGTTTATACCTTAATAAATGGACACATTACCGGGTGTACGCCTACACCCGGGTGTCAAGGTCGTGGCCATTTCTTAAAATGATGCCAAGGATATCCGGGACATGGTCATTAAGCTCCCAAAGGCGTAAAACAAACAAAACCAGTTTTCAAACGGGTCACATTGATAATACCCAACTACTAATGAGTTAGGGTCAATTGCCCGACCAAGCGGTATTTTATATACCGTACCCCCAAGCCCGTATAACGGAAAATAAGTTAAAAGTATTTACCTAAGCAAGTACAAACCACAAAAGCAAAAATGCAAGTGTCTTTTACTGGGCTCCTATTCTGGAACGAAGGTTTATAATAACCTATTAGAATCCTAACGGGTCTTTTAACATAGCCTAAGCTTAGACCGGTTAGTTTCGAAGGATAAACATGGTTTAATCGCGAGGAAGCGAAAACTGAGAAGGAATGTGACTTAGACCCGACAAGTCTGGAGACTTGTATAATATGGGTAAACTAAATACATTCTGAATTTAGAGACTAAGATGATACGGTTTGGCCCGTTTCGGCTAATGTGCGTAAACTAGTTACATAAGCCGATCCGAACGCGAAAGTGCGTAACGGGCAACCATATAAATCATATACAAGTTTCCTGAGATTATATACACCAAGTATGTTGTAATTTCAGTAAGACAAGTCCTATTATGCCCCAAATGATTTTGAACTCCAATTACGCCCCATAAGGGTATTTTGGTAATTTTACATAAGCTTAAAAGGTCAAAACCGGGAATCTGAGTTCTCAACTTTAGTTTACTGTTATAATATGAAATTTCACAAATTATATCAGTATGTATTAGAACTTATGTATAAAAACTAGTTTTGACATATACCATGTCGTAAAAATGCCTAAAAGGCGATTTGGAGCCATTTCTGGGTTTTAAAAGAAAAGCTGATATTTTTATAATTCCAGAAGGTTCAAAATAATATATTTAACATAACAAATCAGTAGAAAAAGGTTTGGGGTCAAAAGGTTTTGAAAAACTCATTTTATGGTCTAAAAGGGCAAAACCGGCATAAGCCGAATTAAGCTTAAAACCTTATGTTATGCTCAGCATAAAAATAAATAAAAATCTTTAAAATTCCCAAAATATTATTATATAATAGTGGGTATAAAGTTTTGATATAAAATTTGAGTCTAGATAAGTTACATGCTAATTACGCTAACTATTTACTAAGAAAGCTTATATTTGCGCTAATGAGCATAACTCCTAACCTAGACCTCAAATTGATGTCAAATTTTGGGGACAAGTCTATAATTCAGTAACTAAGATGTCTACCCTTTTTATTCTCAAAAATCATGATTTATGGACATTTGGGCATAATGGTCAACATATGGGCATTTAACGGAAACATGCATACAATCAAGATATCTAATGAACCAAGTTGTATAATCACAGGAGGATATACTAACATGTTATTAGGTCCAAAAGAAGCTCTAAGGCAATCTTAATCTAGACTAAAACGGGCCAGAACTGAAAGTCAAAGTGAAAGTCAAACTATGCGACTTTCGGTTCCAAATCGGGTCTAAGCAGAAAATTGTCGAGTGGAACATGTTGGAACATGTTCTTACATTACTTACCAAGTGACATTAATGTTAAAACAGGTTGCATGCATCCTACATTGCTAATTATAAGTTAATTTGAAGTTAAGCGTTCTGTTGACTTTTTATAGTTAGCTTTGACTCGACAATTGACATGCTTAAAGTGGGAATCTGGAAATACCCTTTTAAGGGTTTGTTACCCACATAATTACCTACTTAAAGGTATTTTTAATTCGAGATATTACTGAGTAATTATGGACTAATCTCGAAGTCAAACCATAATTACGATGGTTTGACTTTTAGCTAATTAATTAAGCTAAAATGGATTAAGGGAGGTTAATGACACTTACAAGAGTCCTAAGAAGGATTATGGAGCCTAAGAAAACTTGATAGCTGTCCAGGAGCTCCAGAAGTGAAGATGCAAATGGATGATCAAATGGTCACAACTCTTGACCCTTATATAGTGCACCTATGAGCTCAAGATCAAGACATGCAAGTCTACAATTGATGTGTGATCACCCCAGGTGTCCCTATGTGGCTAAAAACTGCCTAGCAAGTCCCATGTTTCGAAAAACCACCATTTAAGTCGGTGCAACAGGCTGAACAGGCAGCTGTCCAAAACCTGTTGCCAGCGACAGCCTTACGGACCGTAAGCTTAAGGCCTTGCGGTCCGTAAGCATCTCTTGCGGACCGTATGCTGAAATGGTTACGGTCCGTAACCGACCTTTGCTGAAATCGCCCAGGTACCTTCCTTACGGACCATAAGCCTTGAGCCTTGCAGTCCGTAACCGTTGGTCAGAGGACAAAAATTTGTAAACATTTAAGTCTTGACCATGCAATCAAACCATTTCCGAATTCAGTCCATCTTTTTCAGTAGTGGGGCCATTGGCTCCGCGATTGCATGCTTGGATAGGTCTTACATGTTTCCTCCTTCATGTGACCTTTTATGGGACTTGTAAAGTGACGGAAACACCAAGAACAAATCTTGGATTCCCATTATAGTTAACAAGCTTCATAATTATTCTTGATTCCATTTACAAGGATTTTATTTAGTATTTTCAGTAGTAACAAACCTTACTAATCCGAAGTCCATAATAAAGATGGAACTTTATTTATTTGGAACCAACCGGTTATCATGTAGGATGTTTATCAAATGATTTAAGGATCTTGGGATTTATAAAATTCGGGTCGCTCAGAGGTGATTTAATAACTTGTCGCCCTTGGGTCGTTCAGAGGTATTTTAGATAACATGACGCCCTTTTTATTAAAAATCCTACCATATATCTTTTTATTTCATCCGGTTTTCCTGACACGTCTGTCTCTTATGACACGTGTCTTTATTTCAATGGACAGGAATTTCCGAGGTGTTACATCCTCACCCCCTTAAAAGAAATCTCGACCTCGAGATTTACTGAAACAATTGAGGGTATTTCTCTTGCATTTTGGACTCTAACTCCCATGTATATTCAGGACCTCTACGAGCATCCCATTTTACCTTGACAATAGGCACAAGCTTCCTCCGAAGCTTCTTTACCTGTCGATCCTCAATCGACACAGGTTTTTCCACAAATTTTAAGCTCTCGTCTATATGCACATCTGTGTGTGGTATGACTAGTGACTCATCAGCTAGACATTTCTTCAGATTGCAGACGTGAAATACATTATGAATTCCATCGAGCTCTTCAGGTAAGTTCAACTTATAAGCCACTGATCCTACACATTCGATGATTTCGAATGGTCCTATATACCTTGGGCTTAACTTACCTTTCTTGCCAAACCGCATCACCCCTTTCCAAGGTGATACTTTGAGCAAAACTTTATCGCCAATCTCAAACTTGAGAGGCTTTCGTCTTTCATCCGCATAGCTTTTCTGCCTGTCTCGAGCAGCTTTCAGGCGGTCGCGAATTTGGACAATCTTGTCCGTTGTCTCGAAGACTAAATCAGGACCTAATAATTGGGTATCCCCTACTTCTGCCCAGCAGATGGGCGTTCTGCACTTTCTACCATATAGTGCCTCAAAAGGCGCAGCCTTAATGCTAGTATGGTAGCTATTATTGTAGGAGAACTTGACTAACGGTAAATGCCTATCCCAACTTCCTCCTAGATCAATCACACATGCACGCAGCATGTCTTCCAATGTTTATATAGTACGCTCACTTTGCCCATCCGTCTGAGGATGGTAAGCCGTACTGAAATTCAATTGAGTGCCCAGAGACTGTTGGAAATTCTTCCAGAAATGTGATGTGTATCTAGTATCCCGATCTGAGATAATAGATACTGGTACGCCATGCAAGGCCACAATCTTATCCACGTACAGTTGGGCTAGCATGTCAGAGCTGAAGGTTTCTTTAATGGGCAGGAAATGTGCTGACTAAGTCAGTCTATCAACTATGACCCATATTGTATCATTTCCCTTCGGCGTCTTAGGAAATTTGGTGATGAAGTCCATCGTCACCATTTCCCATGTCCACGTGGGAATTTCAGGCTGTTGCAGAAAACCTGACGGCTTCTGATGTTCAGCTTTGACTTTAGCACACGTCAAGCATTTAGCTACATAAGCAGCTATAGACTTTTTCAAGCCTATCCACCAATAGTTCGCCTTTAAATCCTGGTACATCTTATCAGCTCCAGGATGGACGGAATATTTGGAACTGTGGGCTTCCTTGAGGATAACATCTCGAAGTCCTCCGTATACAGGGACCCATATTCGTCCGTTCAATCTCAACATTCCGTTCTTATCGTAGGACAACTGTTCTTCAGTTACTCCTAGCTTTTCCTCAGGGTAGTTGGCTGCCATCACAGCTTCCTTTTGTGCAGCCAACAACCTTTCATTCAAACTATTCTTAATTTCAATGCTCTTGGCATTGATCCTTATTGGTTTCACTCTCTCCTTCCTGCTCAAGGCATCTGCGACTACATTGGCCTTGCCTGGATGGTATCTTATTTCACAATCATAATCGTTTAAGGTTTCCATCCACCGTCGCTGCCTTATGTTCAAATCCTTCTGATTGAACAGGTGTTGAAGGCTCTTGTGGTCAGAGTAGATTACACATTTCGTCCCATACAGATAATGCCTCCAAAGCTTAAGTGCAAATACAACGGCACCCAATTCCAAGTCATGGGTGGTGTAATTCTTTTCGTGCACCTTTAGTTGACGTGAAGCGTAGGCAATGACCTTGCCCTTTTGCATTAACACACAACCCATTCCGGTGTGTGATGCATCACAATACACCACAAATTCTTCAATGCCTTCAGGTAGTGTTAACACTGGTGCGTTACTCAACTTCTGCTTCAAGATATCAAAAGATTCTTGCTGCTTAGGTCCCCAATTAAACTTAATGTTCTTACGTGTTAACGACGTTAAGGGTGCAACAATTCTTGAGAAGTTTTCAATAAAACGCCTATAGTATCCAGCCAAATCTAGGAAGCTACGAATCTCTGAAGGTGTCTTTGGCTCCTGCCAGTTCATGATAGCTTCTATCTTTGCGGGATCCACTTGAATTCCACGCTCACTCACAACGTGTCCAAGGAACTGGACTTCGCGAAGCCAAAATTCACACTTTGAAAACTTAGCATAGAGCTTCTCTTGATGGAGTAGCTTAAGAATGCACCGAAGATGCCTCTCATGGTCAGCTCGGTTCTTTGAGTAGATGAGGATGTCGTCAATGAAGACGATGACAAATTTATCCAGATAAGGCTTGCATACGCGATTCATGAGATCCATGAATGCGGCAGGTGCGTTAGTGAGCCCAAAAGGCATCACCAGGAATTCGTAGTGACCATAACGAGTCCTAAACGCGGTTTTATGTACATCCTCCTCAACTTTCAATTGATGATAGCCTGACCTGAGATCTATCTTAGAGAAGTAACTCGCTCCCTGTAGCTGGTCGAATAGATCATCGATCCTAGGCAGAGGATATCTGTTCTTGATAGTAACCTTGTTTAGCTCACGGTAATCAATGCATAGACGCATTGATCCATCCTTCTTCTTAACAAACAAAATTAGCGCTCCCCATGGAGATGAACTCGGTCTAATAAAACCTTTAGCCAGTAAATCATCTAGCTGTGTCCTTAATTCCATCATCTCCGTTGGTGCTAATCTATATGGTGCCCTGGCTACTGGTGCAGCTCCGGGAATGATGTCAATCTTGAATTCCACCTGTCTGTCTGGTGGCAAACCAGGTAGTTCCTCTGGAAAAACCTCGGGATAGTCAGAAATGATCGGTATGTCTTCGATCCTGGGCTTCTTCTCGCCAATAGTTACTTGTGCCATATAAATGACACAACCCCTACTCGTGCATCCAGATGTCTTAAGCATGGCTAGTTGTTTTGAAAATCCATCTTGAGTATCTCCTTGAATAGTGAGTGGCTCACCAGATGGGGTCTTGATTACTACCTGCTTCTTGTTGCACACTATCTGGGCTTGGTTACGCGATAACCAATCCATTCCTATTACTATATCAAAGCCTGCCAATTTGAACGGGAGGAGGGACAGAGGAAAAGAGTGGTTCCTAATGGATATGGCACATCCATCTATCATAGTCGAGACGGTTTCTAAAGTCCCATCTGCTAACTCTACCTCATAATTTACCTTCAAGGCTTTAACAGGCAATCTTAATAATTCACAGAATTTATCATCTACAAAGGATTTATCTGCTCCAGAATCAAACAATACTCTTGCGTAAACGTCATTAATGAGAAATGTACCCGTTTTGACGTTATCATTCTGGATGGCCTCCTGCACATTCATCTGGAAGACCCTAGCGTTGGTCTTCTTCCCCTCCTCAGCCTTCTTTACTATCTTTGGGCAATTGGTCTTGATGTGCCCTTTCTCATTGCAACTGTAACAAGTTGCATCCTTCAACTTTTTGCACTCAAGAGTTCGGTGCTCAGTGGACTTGCATATCCCACATGCCTTAGGTTGGGATTTCTGCTCATACCTGCACCTTCCGAGGTGGTGCTTCTTGCAAACCTTGCACTTGGGCCTATCGCCCGACTGTTGATCGTTCCTCCTGGCTTCAGACCCCTTTTTACTGTCACGATTCCCCTTATGCTTCTTGCCTGACCGACGTGAACTTTCATCTTCACGCTTCCTCTTTTCAGAGTCCGCATTTCTTAATGATCTCTGTCTCACTGCATCTTGAGTGAGGGACAGAGACAAATCGGTTACATATCTAAATGTGATAGGTCGGGAGGCTTTCACGCTGGCCTTAATTTCTGGGGCCAAACCCCCAATGAAGCGCGCGATTCTCTTGGGTTCCGGGGTTACTAGGTAAGGAACCATTCTGGACAAGGTGTTGAAATTGGTGAGGTATGCCTGGCAGTCTAGGTTTTTCATAACCAGAGATAGGAAGTCAGATTCTATTCGTTCAACCTCATGCTGAGGGCAATAGTTATCCTTGACAAGAGCAACAAATTTCTTCCATGACATATTGTACAAGGCAACCTTTCCAGAAGCCTGGATCAACGCCCCCCACCAAGCTAGAGCCTCACCCTTGAAAGACTGGGATGCAAACTTAACCATATCCCCTTCAGCGCAACCACTGATGTCGACAACTGTCTCTATTTCATCAAGCCATGTCATACAGTCTACTGCTCCTTTTTCCCCAGTAAAATCCCGGGGTTTACAAGACACAAAATATTTATACGTGCAACCCTTAGCACGCGGAGCATCGTCAAACACAATCTTCTTGGGGTGAACACTGTTTTCATTTGAGGAAAGTCGGTCATCATATTTCTTAGATTTGGGTGGAGTAGGTGGTGGTTTGTTGTGAGCCTCAGAATGATCCTTTGGTTTAGCATGCGGTGTAGGTAGGGTTCTACTACGGGTCTCACTGTACTCACTGTACTGTCGTTCCAAGGCTTTCGCAACCGCATCATTCACAATTGCTTTCAGTTCAGCACCCGTTACTAAGAATTTAGCATCATCACGGTTTCCTACCGGATGGCTATTGACTTCCTCCGATCCAGCCATGTAGCTTCAATTGCTACATATAAATGATGGACAAGGTTTTTACTTAAAGGCTCTTACAGTATTTTATGTTTTATTAACCAAGGTTTTAAATTGCCATTTCAGGTTAATTTGTTAGAATCTTAGGATTTTATCATCCTATGATATCTTATTATTAGCACATAAGGCCTAGTCACAGGGACAGTTTTTAATAAACCAGGATTTTATAGTATCTAGGTGTTTTAGGTTTGAATCATAGTTCATTACCATTTATTAACAGGGAGTTATAAGCCACCACTGTCCTTAGTCACGGAGGACATTTAATTATTGCCCACAGGCACTTCGCCTCGAAGAAGCGGTTAAATAATTAAGGGAATTTAAAATTAACCCTTTAATAAGGATGGCCTGTGTGACTTTACTGATTCACAGTTTGCCTAAAAGGTTAACATACTAACAGATGTTAACAATAATTGGAATCTATTATGTGGGTTATACCATCTTGGCCATGTTTGCAACAATGCTAAGGCTAGGTCTTACCTCTAAGATTCTCTTAATAATTAACGCAGAATAGTCCTAAATTGAGATGTTAATTATGGATCTTAACCTAATTATGGAACTACCATTTTGGCCTTGTTTTATAAATCAAAAGGCTAGGTCTCTGTTCTCTTTAGATTTTACCAATTTAATATAATAGCAGATCCTTTTTAAATTCTCATTTATCTTCATGTTTTATGCATATAATAAATAAAATGAAAACTTAAGTAAAACATCTCATAAATTGTTTCAAACAAGTACAACATTTGCCCAAACGGGACTTCTACGAAAATAAATGCCCACGCAGGGGCGGAAATCAAGAACAAACCCGCGCAGGGGTTAACTAACCAAACATGCTCACGCAGGAGCAGAGTACAAAATGACAAGCTCACGCAGGAGCTGAATACTGAAGTGAAAAGTCCACGCAGGGACTGAATTACAACTAAATAAAAATAAGAAGGATCTTCAATAGTCCCTCCTTTTGGACTTTCCCTTGATCAGATCTGATAATCCTTTGAAGAATCCTCTGTTGTGTCTGCGCTCAGTCTGAATTTCCCGTTCACAACGGTCTAGCCTCTCAAGGACTTCCTGCTGGCGCTCTGGTGGAATTAGCTGTGGCTGCGGCGGCTGGTACACCGTTGGAGGAGGCGGCGGATGCTGGTATCCAAAAGTCGGGTAGCCAGTAGTCCATAGGCCACCATAAGGCCCCTCTGGGTGACTAGCGTTGTAATCCCATGCTTCCTGATATGGATCCACACTAGCGTAGTTGTAGTTGTAGTGGGTATGCGCCGGCTGCTCAAAGGGATTATACGCCGCTGAACCGGCGTATGCAGGGATTGGGTTATCGAAACCCAACGGTGGTGCCGCAGGTACTGAGTTCATTTCTGGAATGGGGCTGGATGGACCTCCCATCTGTGGGACTTCCTCTTCCTCCTGGAGTGGCAGATAATGACTACCACTTGAGGGCTGGGGAGTACTGATTCGAACTCCTCCTTGCACGGACATCCGTGCGTTCGACCTTCTCCGCCTCGGTGGCTCCGGAGGCGGCTGCTGTTCCACTGGTGGTGGTGGTGGCGGAGTGACTGCCACAAATCGTTGATCCTCAGAAGGATCTTGCTGTTGCTGTTGCTGATATGGGGACGAGTGCTCAGAGGGCGTGAAGTACTAGTCCCACTGCTTGAACCTCTCTTGATAACTATCCGGACCGCGGTACAGTGATCCATGGAAAGATGACCCATCCGAGATTTCGATGGGGTGGTTCGGCGTTCCTGTAGCAGGCTCCATTGGATCAGTATCCTCGTCCATGTCATTTTCCCCAGAGAAGTGGTCTTCCGGTCCGAGTGGGTTAAAACCCATGGGTTCTGGAAGCATGTTGGCCGGGTTGAATCGGCTTTGGAAAACTGGGGTGGGGTCAGCAAAGGAGTGGTGAGAGTTGGATCTCTGCAAAGGTATGAAAGAGGGTGGTTGTTCGTTGGGCTCGTTTTCTGATTGGGGCCCAATTGAGTGCCGGTAAGAAGGTGAAGAGCTGAGGGAAACTGACCGTCTCCTGGGTTCAACATAGAGCCTCCACGGCTCCTGTGGACTAGTGCTCATGGTGATGGACGGGGTACGCCGGTGTGAAGGCCCGGCTTCGTGATCGTGACCCGTGACTGGTCCTTTGCCTCGACCGCGAAGAAATCTTGGTGGCATGTTGACCTGCATACAAGTTTTAGATAACAACAACAACATATATAAAATAAACCCAAAATAAAATAAAACGAAACAGGGATTGCCCTATGTTCTTTGTCTAGACTCGGAACTCGAAGAAGGTGCAATTTGTGCACTGAGATTAAACACAAAAGGCTAGTGTTTAATTCACTCAGTGTTGGCTCTGATACCAACCTGTCACACCCCGGATTTCCACGTGTCACCGGTGGGCCCGGTGGGGGAGTATCGTGACGTAGTTGATATCATCATTGTCAAACAACACAAATTATAATGCACAGCAGAAGCAATAAAAATAGATTTACTTCAACCATTAAATGTAATATCTAAGTACCACAAATAGTCGAAATAGATCCACAGGCGGATCGAAATAAAAAGGAGAAAATTGTTCAACAGATAACTGCATCCCAAAGTTTGCGAGACTCTATGATGCTAAGGAGAAACCAGCCTATTCCGTGTAGATCCTGCACTTAATCTTTTTGGGGAAAATACGTCAGTTTGCACTGGTAAATACAATTTAACCGACTCATTTTGAAAAGGGTTAAAAATTGATTTGAATGCACAAGGCACAAAACATTTTATAACTTGGGAATAATTAATCAAAGTTAAACTTGTAAAAGAATTACATGTTCGTTATGCGTTTAGTCGCCCGGGTCGTGCCGGGTTTAAGGTTAATTGACACACCACTCAGTATAAGTCCGCGGCGGGAAGCCAACGTTTATACCTTAATAAATGGACACATTACCGGGTGTACGCCTACACCCGGGTGTCAAGGTCGTGGCCATTTCTTAAAATGATGCCAAGGATATCCGGGACATGGTCATTAAGCTCCCAAAGGCGTAAAACAAACAAAACCAGTTTTCAAACGGGTCACATTGATAATACCCAACTACTAATGAGTTAGGGTCAATTGCCCGACCAAGCGGTATTTTATATACCGTACCCCCAAGCCCGTATAACGGAAAATAAGTTAAAAGTATTTACCTGAGCAAGTATAAACCACAAAAGAAAAAATGCAAGTGTCTTTTACTGGGCTCCTATTCTGGAACGAAGGTTTATAATAACCTATTAGAATCCTAACGGGTCTTTTAACTAGCCTAAGCTTAGACCGGTTAGTTTCGAAGGATAAACATGGTTTAATCGTGAGGAAGCGAAAACCGAGAAGGAATGTGACTTAGACCCGACAAGTCTGGAGACTTGTATAATATGGGTAAACTAAATACATTCTGAGTTTAGAGACTAAGATGATACGGTTTGGCCCGTTTCGGCTAATGTGCGTAAACTAGTTACATAAGCCGATCCGAACGCGAAAGTGCGTAACGAGCAACCATATAAATCATATACAAGTTTCCTGAGATTATATGCACCAAATATGTTGTAATTTCAGTAAGATAAGTCCTATTATGCCCCAAATGATTTTGAACTCCAATTACGCCCCATAAGGGTATTTTGGTAATTTTACATAAGCCTAAAAGGTCAAAACCGGGAATCTGAGTTCTCAACTTTAGTTTACTGTTATAATATGAAATTTCACAAATTATATCAGTAGGTATTAGACCTTATGTATAAAAACTAGTTTTAACATATACTATGTCGTAAAAATGCCTTAAGGCGATTTGGAGCCATTTCCGGGTTTTAAAAGAAAAGCTGATATTTTTATAATTCCAGAAGGCTCAAAATAATATATTTAACATAAAAAATCAGTAGAAAAAAGGTTTGGGGTCAAAAGGTTTTGAAAAACTCATTTTATGGTCTAAAGGGCAAAACCGGCATAAGCCGAATTAAGCTTAAAACCATATGTTATGCTCAGCCTAAAAATAAATAAAAATCTTTAAAATTCCCAAAATATTATTATATAACAGTGGGTATAAAGTTTTGATATAAATTTGAGTCTAGATAAGTTACATGCTAATTACGCTAACTATTTACCAAGAAAGCTTATATTTGCGCTAATGAGCATAACTCCTAACCTAGACCTCAAATTGATGTCAAATTTTGGGGACAAGTCTATAATTCAGTAACTAAGATGTCTACCCTTTTTATTCTCAAAACTCATGATTTATGGACATTTGGGCATAATGGTCAACATATGGGCATTTAACGGAAACATGCATACAATCAAGATATCTAATGAACCAAGTTGTATAATCACAGGAGGATATACTAACATGTTATTAGGTCCAAAAGAAGCTCTAAGGCAATCTTAATCTAGACTCAAAACGGGTCAGGACTGAAAGTCAAAGTGAAAGTCAAACTATGCGAATTTCGGTTCCAAATCGGGTCTAAGCAGAAAATTGTCGAGTGGAACATGTTGGAACATGTTCTTACATTACTTACCAAGTGATATTAATGTTAAAACAGGTTGCATGCATCCTACATTGCTAATTATAAGTTAATTTGAAGTTAAGCGTTCTGTTGACTTTTTATAGTTAGCTTTGACTCGACAATTGACATGCTTAAAGTGGGAATCTGGAAATACCCTTTTAAGGGTTTGTTACCCACATAATTACCTACTTAAAGGTATTTTTAATTCGAGATATTACTGAGTAATTATGGACTAATCTCGAAGTCAAACCTTAATTACGATGGTTTGACTTTTAGCTAATTAATTAAGCTAAAATGGATTAAGGGAGGTTAAGGACACTTACAAGAGTCCTAAGAAGGATTATAGAGCCTAAGAAAACTTGATAGCTGTCCAGGAGCTCCAGAAGTGAAGATGCAAATGGATGATCAAATGGTCACAACTCTTGACCCTTATATAGTGCACCCATGAGCTCAAGATCAAGACATGCAAGTCTACAATTGATGTGTGATCACCCCAGGTGTCCCTATGTGGCTAAAAACTGCCTAGCAAGTCCCATGTTTCGAAAAACCACCATTTAAGTCGGTGCAACAAGCTGAACAGGCAGCTGTCCAAAACCTGCTGCCAGCAACAGCCTTACGGACCGTAAGCTTAAGGCCTTGCGGTCTGTAAGCATCTCTTGCGGACCGTATGCTAAAATGGTTACGGTCCGTAACCGACCTTTGCTGAAGTCACCCAGGTACCTTCCTTATGGACCGTAAGCCTTGAGCCTTGCGGTCCGTAACCGTTGGTCAGAGGACAAAAATTTGTAAACTTTTAAGTCTTGACCATGCAATCAAACCATTTCCGAATTCAGTCCATCTTTTTCAGTAGTGGGGCCATTGGCTCAGCCATTGTATGCTTGGATAGGTCTTACATGTTTCCTCCTTCATGTGACCTTTTATGGGACTTGTAAAGTGACGGAAACACCAAGAACAAATCTTGGATTCCCATTATAGTTAACAAGCTTCATAATTATTCTTGATTCCATTTACAAGGATTTTATTTAGTATTTTCAGTAGTAACAAACCTTACTAATCCGAAGTCCATAATAAAGATGGAACTTTATTTATTTGGAACCAACCGGTTATCATGTAGGATGTTTATCAAATGATTTAAGGATCTTGGGATTTATAAAATTCGGGTCGCTCAGAGGTGATTTAATAACATGTCGCCCTTGGGTCGTTCAGAGGTATTTTAAATAACATGACGCCCTTTTTATTAAAAATCCTACCATACATCTTTTTATTTGATCCGGTTTTCCTGACACGTCTGTCTCTTATGACACGTGTCTTTATTTCAATGGATAGGAATTTCCGAGGTGTTACACTTCAGCTGTTTCCAGCTCCTGAGTCTTTAGTCTTGGTCTTTTCTCCAACTCTGTCTTCTCCTCATAAGCATTCTTCACAGGTTTCAGGATTAACACCTGACTCTAACTTCCATCTTCCCTTTAGCAGTTGATCCAGACTCCCCCTTTCACAGACTCCCCCTCTCAGTATGCTGGGATCTGAGATATCTGGCTCAAGCTTTGACAAGTTGCCTCCATTGGGAATAATGAAGTCCAAACCTGTTACTCTACCAATAACATTAGAATTTATCTTTTCAAACACAAACTTAATCAGCTTTAGAAATCCACTCAAGTATTCAAGTTCAAGTTAATGACCCTGATCACTTGATTAATCTACCAAGTTCAATTTAATGACCCTGGTTGATCAATTGACGAATCAAACTGATTTAGTAAAACATTTTCAAATTTTTCTGAAAATAACAAGTATCAAGTTAATGAACTTGTTTTTGACTTTGAAAACAATCAAACTTCATCAAAGTAAGCTCTCCTCATTCTTCAGCTCAGAATCTCCTGCATCTGCTTCAGTCTCTGAGAATCCAACAATCAACTCTCTACTATGGTTTGTCAAAAATAACGCAGAAATGTAAAATCTTTTTGGATTTTAAGATGATAATCTAAACTAAGAAATGACATACAGAAAACTTAAATTGCAAAAAATAAACTATATACAAACTTATTTTTGGCGAGCGTGTCAGGGAATCATATCAGCTTTTCAGACAAATCACAAGTACCGTTAAGCTATATTACATACTCAGACTTAAACAATTCACCTCGATTGTCGATATACCGATCCATCTTAAATTCTCATACAAATTTCAATCCACTCCGGATACGATTTAGATGTCTTATGAACTTAGCTCAATTCATGTGTCCCACCTCTTGAATATACTCCCGTATCCCGAATCCCAATATTCAATCTTACAGGTAGCTATACTACAATTATATCCGTATATAAATTAGGTATGCGAGGGCTGAGGGATCTCAGGTCGATACTTCCGTATGCGCAGAGAGATATCAGCTTCGACTTTTCAGTATGTCCCCTTTAGAGGATCTTTTTGCATTACAACAACAACGACTATCAATTTTATTGTTTCATCTGCATGCTGAGGGTTTATGCTGTGTTTCAAGCATTTTGGTGAAAGTATTAGCCAAGGACTAGGTCAGAACTACCGTTCAGCAGAAGTCCCGGAATAATACCCCAGACATCATTGAGTATAAAAACCTAGTATATCAGAATACGAGACCTTTCAAACGAGATTTCAGGGGTTACCTATATATCCAAGTAGTGTTCCCCACGAATTTCACAAGTTTGAAATTTTAGGTTTATATCCCGAATAAATCTACTAAATATACGAAAACCTATCGACACATCAATAGTGAGACTGTTTAACTCATTTTGTCTTTCCAAATCTTTAGCATACTGTAATTGTCTAGCCGATGTACTATCATTTTCCCTATATACACATGCTCTTTTTCAGTTTTATCATGTTTTTGTATTTTTTTCATTTTTTTACTGTTTTTGTATTTTTCTGAAAATATATCTATATACAACTATCTCCCCCTAAATACCAAAACACGTAAAAAATCGACAAACCATTGCAGATTGTTTCGCGTCTTCATCCGCAACAGTACTCTCATCAACGCTAACAATTCCATCCGACACCGAAAGCAATTTCATACCATTAAGTTTTAACAAATATTGAAACCGATTTTTATCAAAATCTTTGGTATGCAAATCAGCTTTTTGTTCGTCAGTGTGGATTTTCTCAATTCGTATCAACTTTTTCTCGAAGCAATCGCGAATAAAGTGATGACGAATCTCTATGTGTTTAGTTTTAGCGTGATGTACTGGATTTTTAGTAATGTTAATTGCGGCCTCATTATCAACAAACAGAGGTGTGTTAAGAAACTGCAAACCGTAGTCGTGCATCTATTGCTGTATCCACAAGATCTGAGAGCAGCAACTGCTAGCAGAAACATACTCCGCTTCACATGTAGATAACGCCACAGACGTTTGTTTCTTACACTGCCAGGTAACCAATCTAGGACTAAAGAACTGGCATCCTGCAGTTGTTGATTTCGCATTGACTTTGCAGCATCCGAAATCCGAATCGGAATACCCTTCGAGCGTAAAATCGCCTTTTCTTGGATACCATAACCCCAATGACGGAGTACCTTTCAGGTAACGTAATATCCTCTTTACAATAATCATGTGCGATGCTCTTGGGTTAGACTGAAATCTTGCTGCAAAGCACGTTGGGTACATGATATCAGGACGTGAAGCAGTCAGATACATCAAAGAACCTATCATGGAACGGTAGAATGTTTCATCAACCCTGTCTCCGGTGAGATCTGAGTGAATCCCATGATTAGTCGCAAGTGGGGTAGCAGCTGGAGTAGAACTTGACATTCCAAATTTCTCTAGAATATCATGCACGTACTTCGTTTGATGAATGAAAATTCCCTCAGGAAGTTGTTCAACTTGTAAACCCAGAAAGAATTTCATCTCCCCCATTGATGACATTTCGAATTTCTGCTTCATCACCGGTTCGAAATCTTTGCACAATTTCTCATTTGTTGACCCAAAAATTATATTGTCCACATAAATTTGTACGATCAGAAGATGACCATCAACAACTTTAGTGAAGAGAGTGGCATCCACTTTTCCACGAATGAACTTGTTAGCGAGTAGGTGTTGAGACAAAGTCTCGTACCAGGCTCTCGGTGCCTGATGTAGACCGTACAACGCTTTATCCAGCAGATAAACTTTGTTCTTGTGGAATGGGTCAGTAAAGCCCGGCGGTTGACCAACATAAACCTCCTCTTTGACCTTCCCATAAAGAAACGCTGACTTTACATCCAACTGATGTACTTTGAAATTCTTCCAAGACGCAAATGCTAAGAAAATTCTGATTGCCTCTAGTCGTGCGACAGGAGCATAGACTTCGGTAAAATCAATCCCCTCCTGTTGACTAAAGCCCTGAACAACAAGTCGAGCTTTGTTCCTTACAACCACTCCTCTATCGTCCCTCTTACATTTGAAAACCCATTTTGTATTGATTTTCCTTTGACCTTCCGGCAAATCCACTAACTTCCACACTCCCAACTTTTCAAACTGACTTAACTCTTCTTGCATCGCTATGACCCAAGAGTCTTCAGTAAGCGCCTCTTTGTAAGTTCTCGGTTCGATCTGCGAGAATAAAAACATGAAAGGCCCTGGTCAATTCAGTTTGTAAAGGTGCTACTGTAGAATAAAAACATGTAAGGCCCTGGTCAATTTGACGTCTCGTGCGAACGCCCGATTGCAATTCTCCTATGATCAACTCCTCTGGATGATAAGAAAGAGTTCTCGGCATCACTTGCTTGGAACATCTACATTTCCCTCCAGATTAGTAACATGCTGTCCTGCATCTTGTTCACCAACTTGGTTTGTTTGACTTGAAAACTGAATCTGCTACCCCTCAAGATCTGAATCACCATGGTCAAATAGTGGCATGTTATCAGCTTCTTGATCATCATTCACTGCCGACTGACTACCAGGAGCAACTTCATCATCATGTTCACCAGCATTACTAGGACCTGCTTCATCATCATTTGAAGTTTCCCGAGGTCTTCCAGAATACTCCGCTGGGAACCTGAGCTGCGACTCATACTCTCGCAAAATATCCAGCTCATCAAAGAAATCTTCTTCTTCCTCTGATTCTTCTCTCATATCAAACGAATCCCAAAGTTTGTCATAATGATATCGCCATGAATCACCAGGATTCTGTGGTGGCATAGTGTAACCTTGACATTCAACATTTGCAGCTTCAATAATTCGCATCTCACTTGGAACGAAGACACGTCGCAATGGATTTGAATAGCCAACAAAGATTCCCTCAATGCCCTTCGGACCAAACTTTCCTTTAGGCTCTATCACCGTACAGGGTGACCCGAACGGTTCTAGATACTTCAAATTCGGCTTGCGATTATTGATAAGCTCAAAACATGTCTTGTTGAATTTCTTGACAGTAAGAACTCTGTTGAGAGTATAGCATGCAGCAGAAACAGCTCAGCCCGGAAATTAATTGGTAACTTAGAGTCTGCAAGCATCGTTCTGGCTGTCTCGATTAGCGTCCGGTTTTTGCGTTCTGCAACTCCATTCTGTTGCGGAGTGTACGGAGCACTAAACTCATGCAGTATACCTCTTTCATCACAAAATTCTTCCATCTTACTGTTTTTGAACTCATTACCATTATCACTTCGAATCCGACTGATAGGCCTCTGGTACAGATTCTTAATTCTTTTAAACAATGCCATCAAACTGTCAAATGTTTCGTCTTTAGATCTCAAAAATGAAATCCACGAAAATCTGGAATAATCATCAGTTATGACCAAATAGTAGTAATCTCCTGTAATACTCTTGACATTCACTGGACCAAATAAATCCATGTGAAGTCTCTCCAAAGGTCTCGAAACTGAATTGACTTGCTTTGTGGGGTGTGACTTTTTCTTTTGTGTGCCTTTGACACAACTAATGCACTCCCCTTCCAGATGAAAACCTTTGACATGCACTCCCGTGACCAAATCGATATGCACCAAGTGATTCATTTTCCTTAGGTGAATATGCCCCATCTTTCGGTGCCACAATCTTGATTCTTTCTCCGTTGCTCTAGACACAAAACAATGAGCCTGACCCGTGGTTGTAGTAGCTACGCTCATGTCCAACACGTACAGATCATTGACTCTTGGTGCCCTCATGATGATCATTCTTCAGGTATCACAAATCCCAGTTTCAAGATCAAACACTCTTTGTCAGTGAAGTGAGTAGTATACATTCTGTCACATATCTGGGAAATACTCAGAAGGTTGTTCTCCAGCTCAGCGATGTAGTTAACTCTTTCAAATGTTACAATGTCGTTCGATAACGTTCCTTCACCTATGATCTTACCTCCTTGATTACCCGCAAAACCCACGTAACCACCGTTAATGTTTCTCACATCATACAGCAACGCGGTCTTCCCTGTCATATGTCTTGACGCTCCACTATCCATTATCCACCTGGATACAAGTTTTGGAAGATCCTGCACATAACAAATCATCACTTAAACAACTTCAAGAAAGATGCCGATTCATACTTCGCGAACTAGGAAGCTCCGGCAATTCAAACTGTCTAGTCAAACATGGTGTCCACCCAGGCCTCATCAGCCTTAGGTGTAACCTTGACTCTTGCAATTTGAATTTTGAAATTTTCAGCCTTGAGAGGTGGAAAATTTGCATCATAATCTGTTGGTGCATGTTTGTGACAACAGCTTAGATTTGGTCTTTGGATATCTTGTAATTAGTTAAACGATAAACAGTTGGCGGGTTTAGCTTTGTAATAGTTAGTTGTAATGTTTGGGCTAACTAAACCCAAGGAATTGGGTGATGGGGGCGAATTGGGCCTGTCCAATTCGCAGCCCAGGAGTCTTTAACCTAGCCCACTTGTAAACCTTGTGTTATATAAACAAGGTTAGACATTAGGGTTTAGGTTAATCAGCCAAAACAGTTATTAGAGAGCAATTTCGTGAGAACATTAGGGTTTGGACGAAATTAGGGTTTGGTTAGGGATCTTGGATTGATTGTAATCAGATTGATAGATAATCAATAAAGATCCAGTTTGAAAGAGAATTGTTGTTTCAGTTTCTACACGTTTTCTGCTAATTCTGCTCAAGAGGATTCCGCACTCTTGATTGGAAAGACGATTCTGTGACGATCCATAGACTCAAGGGGACCTACAATTGGTATCAGAGCATTAGGCTCTTGATTGCTCGGTTCAGAATTGTTTGCTGAAGAAACAGGAAGTGATTTCGATTTTTTGTTAAACTTGAAAATTAGGGTTTAAAAATTTTCGAAATTTTTTGTGTTTGGTTGATAAAATTTTCGAAATTTTTTGGGTATTTTGATCTTTTAGTTTGTTTGTTTGCTGTTTTGCAGGTGTTGGAGAAACTTCTGGTTGGTTGTGTTGAAGAATTTTGGTTGAAAGACTTGAAGATTCGAAGATTGTTCTTCGTGTTCTTCGTGGTTTTTAATCTGTTCTTCACAATTTTCGAAATTATTGTTCTGATTAGGTTTTCTGATTTTGCAGATTTATGTTAGCAGAATCCAGAAAATCATCAAAATTTCAAAAAGATCAACTTTCCATAGATACCTAGCGAATTTGAGTAATTTCGCAGCAGGACCAGCGAAATTACACTGACCAGCAGATTCACCAGCAAATTTAACCGTCTGATTAGCGAAATTGTTGTCTGACCCGGCGAAGTTAAATCCAAAGGCGACTTTGGTGACCGTGTAATTTTCCACAGCGAAATTACCACGGTTTTTCGGCGAATTTACTGGTCGTCGTACAAGCGAAATTGACCAGCGAATTTGGCGAAATCTGAAGCGAAATTGAGCGAACTGACCTGACACAGCGAACTTGACTTGTCAGCGAATTTGTCCTGCACATTAAAACTAGCGAATTTAAACATTGCCCAGCGAAATTAAGTTAAAACCAGCGAATTTAGAAGAGGATTTAAGTGGTGGAATTTAAGTTGGCAAGCGTCGGAAAATTTTCAGTGTTTCGCAAATAGAATTTGATCCGTAGCTCGTTTTGACAGAACCGTTTGGACCGTTGAACTCGGGTGATTTTTAGGACAAAAAAAAATGGAGCATGAGGTTGGTACTACCTACAATTGGTATCGTGTGATTTTTAGGAAAATCCCGATTTCGGTTTTTGACATTATATATCATTGGATTCGTCTTTTCGAGACGATTCTAACGGTGTAATTTGGTAACCACTGTTTTCGGACGACTTTTGTACGGTTTTCTCAGTCTGTTAACGTTAAAATGTCAAACATGTCTACTTTGAACGAGCTGTTAAAGATGGAGCATGAGGTTGGTACTACCAACAAACCACCTAAGATGATGAAGGTTGAAAACTATCTGACATGGAAGGATCGTTTTCAGTCCTTCATTGAATATCAGGATACGCGCATGTGGATATGCATCGAAGATGGTTACGTGAATCCAACACACGACTTTGAGGGCAGACCACGTCGAACAGAATATGTGAACATGCAAGATAATGATAAAAAGATGTATGAGGCTGAAAAGAGAGCCTTGGCTGCAATCAAAATGTCGTTACCTGATAGCATCAAACATACCTTCAAAAAGTACACTAACTCAAAGGATATGTGGGATGCTTTGGAGAAAAGATACGCTGGTAATGCTGATGTCAAGAAGAACAAGATTGATCTACTGAAGAAGCAGTTTGCTGTTTTCAAGTACATGAAGCATGAGTCACTTGAAGACGTCATCACTCGTTACTACCATCTGATGTCAGAAATGGACAACTATGAGATCGATTGCTATTCTGACGTAGAGAAAAATAACAAGCTGCTAGATGCTTTGCCTACTAAGTGGGATATCTACACTTTAATGATCAAGGGTGAAGCAGATTATGAAACAAAAGAGCTTGAAGAGGTTGTAGGAAAGTTGAGAGCTTATGAGCTCAGCATGAAGAAGAAAGATACTGGATATGATCAGGTTCAAGATCCGGCAGTGTACAATGGGCTTACATCTTCTTCATCTCACAACGCTTCTAGCGACTCTGCTACTGCGTTTTTATCATGTGAGAATGAGCAGGTTATGGTGAATCAGGATGGTGATGTGTGTTTTGTTGCTGCTTCAGGAGGATCATCAGGAGTTAAGAAATCGTCAGCTTCTAAGCAGAGTACTACTGCTAAGTCAATGCCAATGAGTGTGAAGTCTGCTGAAGAGCATCTGGCTCTACTTGCTTCGTTTGTTGCTTCCTATGAAAACTATATTCAGGGAAAGATTTCTGATCCTGCTACTTTAGATGAAGACTATGATCAGATTGACCCTGATGATCTTGAAGAGATGGATTTGCAATGGCAAATGGCCATGATTTCTAGGCGTGTGAAGAGGTTTATGAATAGAACTGGGAGGAAATTTGTTGGAAGGAGCGTTGGTTTCGACAAGACCAAAGTGAGGTGCTTTAATTGTCAAAGTTATGGGCACTTTGCTAGGGAATGTCAGAAACAAAAGCAAGATAATTCGAGCCAGAGTTCAAACAACAGAAATGCATCAAACAACTCTAGCTCAAAGGCGTTGATCTCTACTGCAAGAGAGGGTTCATATGATTGGAGCATTCACTTAGAAAATTATGGGGATGTCTCTCAAGCATTCATGGCAGAGATTACTCCAATCGATGATGGTGAAGCTAAAGTAGATGATGCAGAAGTGAAAGTGGATGCTGAGGTGAAGGTAGAGAATAGAGCTGAATAAAAGAAAGTTGATCAGACAACAGGTGCTGAAGATGAAAAACAAAAGTCAAAATATGAAAGAGAAGCTGAGGAAAAGGATGCTAAGTATAAACAATTGGAAGCTCAGCTTGCTGCTCTAATGGCCAACCTTGACAAACAAACAGGAGAGGTAAAATCTAATTCTGTGTGTTTAAAATGTCGTGAACTACAGGGTGAGGTTGACAGGTTGTCTGCACAAAACAAAAGTTTGATAAGTGAGATGTCTAACATTAAAGAATCAAACTTTTTTGCTAAAAGAAACGAAACGTCATACTTGAAGAAAATAAAAGGTTATGAAAGTGAACTTGAAGCCGTAACCTGCAAATTAAATGAAAAACTTCAAGTCATTGACTTAGCTCATGACATGATGGCTGAAAAAACAAAAGAGATTTCTGATAAAAACAAAGAGTTGTCAGATGCTCAACTCAGAATTGTTGAACTTGAAAAGAAATTGGGTCAATTCAGGGATTCTACTTTTGTTATGAAACATATGATGGGTGGGTTAAAGAAGAGTAATGACAAGACTAGTGTGGGATTCCAAGGCTATAATGAAGTCCCACCTCCTATTAGTCATGATTATTCATTCCTACCTGATGAAGATGAGCTAACAAAGTTTATGTCAACAGCACCAAGTAGTTCCACAGCAAGTCGAGGTGATGAGTCTGAGAGAGGTGATGCTAAGAAGGATAATAACAGCAAACCAGCTTTGAAAAAGGACACTTCACAACCTAAGAATAAAAATTCGACTTTTGCTAAAAAGATAAATTTTGTTCAAGGAAGTGACATGAAAAATGAGACAGCTGTTATTGAAAATGAATCGAACGTAGAGTTTGCTAAAAATAAAAACAACGAAAATTCTGAAATTAAGCAAACTGAACCAGATTATTCTAAAGCATCATCATCAAAGCCTGAATCTAGTTCAAAGGCTTCAGATAAGAAGTCTTCGAAAAGGATGTCGTGCTTCAAATGGCACACCAAAGGACATGTAGCTAGCTGCTGTCCTAACAAAAAGAATGAAGCACAGGTGGATGAGAGGAAGAGAGAGAAGTCACCAGAGAAGAATGGTGATAAGCAGGAGAGAGAGTCCAACTCTCCAAAGCAATCTGCTCCTAAGCAACCAGAGACAGTTGCTGTTGGTGTGGATAAGGCTGAAAAAGGAACTCCACAAGTTCCTCGTTTTCAAAGAAATCAACCTAGATTTCAGCCTAGATCTCCACCAAGCAGATTTGAGAGACCTAGAAGCAGTTCACCAAGAATGAACAATCAAAATACAAATAATTTCAGAAGTCAAGGTCAATATCAAAATCGATACCAAAATAATGCTAGTCGAAATTTTTATAACAATGGCTTTAGAAATTACAACAATAATGCTTCTTGGAATCAAAATCAAAATTTTCAAAGGTCAAATAGTCCAAACACACATAGGAACCCTCATGACCAAAGACCTAGTGGAAGTCAAAATCAAATTCCAACAGGTCTAAGATCCAAGACTCCAGTTAGAAGTAATGGATATTGGATGGATGTTCCGGTGGTTGGTGAATTTGGACAACCCAAGACCATTAAGGCTTGGGTCCCCCAATCTAACTAATTTCTTGGTTGGTGTGTGCAGGAGCTGCTAAG
The DNA here is from genome assembly GCF_002127325.2 of Helianthus annuus. Lineage (NCBI taxonomy): Eukaryota > Viridiplantae > Streptophyta > Magnoliopsida > Asterales > Asteraceae > Helianthus > Helianthus annuus. The sequence continues at coordinate 162,791,603 of NC_035444.2, forward strand.
GAGGATTATCAACTTGTGGTATGTTGATAGTGGCTGCTCCAGGCACATGACGGGGGATGCGAGGTTGTTGACTGAATTTGAAGAATATGATGGAGGACAAGTGAATTTTGCGGGTGCAAAAGGTGGTAGAATTACAGGCCGAGGAAAGGTGACCAATGGGAAGATCACACTGGACAAAGTGAACTATGTTGAGCAGCTTAAACACAATCTTATGAGCGTGTCACAAGTCTGCGACAAGGGTCACTCGGTCCATTTTACCAAGAATGAAGCATTAGTGTTGAAACCAGGTTTGAAGATACCGGACGATTGGATAGTGATGCGAGCGCCAAGGAGAAATGACACTTATGTCATGGACATGGGTGCAAAGGATCCAACTGCAGTGGTGGCGTGTTTACTATCAAAAGCATCTGAAGCTGAATCGATGTTGTGGCACAGACGCATGGCCCATATTCACTATCGCAAAATGAACTATCTTGTTAAAAATGAGCTAGTGAAAGGGGTTCCATTGCGGAGGTTTCAAGTGGAAGACAAATGTCTTCCATGTCAAAAGGGAAAACAACACAAGAAACCTCATAAATCAAAAACAGTAAATTCCATAGATGCCCCTTACGAATTACTTCACATGGATTTATTCGGTCCAGTGAACGTGAGGAGCATAGGTGGAAAGTACTATTGTTTAGTTGTCACTGATGATTACTCACGTTATTCATGGGTTTTCTTTTTAGGTACAAAAGATGAGACAGCAGAGATGTTGATAGATCTTTTTACAAAATTGGAAAACGTCCATGATGCAAAGATCAAGAGGATAAGGAGTGATAATGGCACGGAGTTCAAGAATCGTATTCTGGATCTCTACTGTCTTCGCAAGGGAATTGAACATCAATATTCTGCTCCTTATACGCCTCAACAGAATGGAGTTGCTGAGAGGAAAAACAGGACGTTGATTGAAGCCGCTAGGACAATGCTTTCAGATTCTAAGCTACCAGTTCTTTTCTGGGGAGAAGCTGTGAATACAGCTTGCTATGTCCTAAACAAAGTTTTGACTGTTAAACGTTTTAACAACTAGACGTGAAGAGTGCGTTTCTTTACGGGAAAGTCCAAGAAGTGGTGTATGTCTCACAACCAGATGGGTTCGTTGATCCAGATTATCCAGATCGAGTTTACAAACTTGATAAGGCTTTGTATGGGTTACATCAAGCTCCCAGGGCGTGGTACGAGACACTGTCTACACATCTGATAAAGAATGGTTTTGAAAGAGGTCAGATTGACAGTACACTGTTCATCAAGAGGAAGAAGGAAGATTTTCTGCTGGTACAGGTGTACGTGGATGACATCATCTTTGGGTCATCTGATGAAAGCATGTGTAAAGAGTTCGAGCAGGTGATGAAGAGCAAGTTCGAAATGAGTGCTATGGGTGAGCTGTCCTACTTTCTGGGATTACAAGTTGAACAGAAGGCGGATGGGATGTTTATTCATCAAACAAAGTATGTGTATGACATTTTGAGTCGGTTCAAAATGAATGATTGCACTACTTCCAACACACCCATATGTGAAAATCACAATCTTGGCCCAGATCATGAAAGTACTGAAGATGTTGATCCTACTCAATACAGGGCAATGATTGGTTCTCTAATGTACTTGACTGCTTCAAGACCCGACATCATGTTTGCTGTATGCTTGTGTGCCAGATATCAGGCGAATCCTAAAGAGTCACACATGAAAGCAGTGAAGCGAATTATTCGTTACTTGAAGGGGAAACCTAAACTTGGGTTGTGGTATCCAGCTGATAGTGATTTGACGTTTGTTGCTTACACTGACTCAGACTTTGGAGGATGCAAATCGAACAGAAAGTCTACAACAGGTGGTTGTCAGTTCTTAGGAGGCAGGATCGTGTCTTGACAATGCAAGAAGCAATCCTGTGTGTCTACCTCTACGTGTGAAGCTGAATATATTGCTGCTGGAAGCTGCTGCTCTCAGGTTCTCTGGATTCAACAGCAAATGCGCGATTACGGTTTGGATTTCACTCGTACTCCTATTATGATAGACAATAATGCCACTATTTCAATAACTAATAATCCCGTGAACCACAGTCGCACAAAACATATTGACATACGTCATCATTTTATACGGGATTGTGCTGAAAAGAGACTAATTGAATTACATCGAGTCGACACAGAGGATAACCTGGCAGATCTTTATACTAAAGCATTTGACAGGGCTCGCTTTGAACACTTAGTCGAACTCAACGGGATGAGGAATCCTGAATAACTGGTTTTTCATAAGAATTTTTGTAAATAGTTTACTGCTTTTCTTAAAAAATCAAAAACAAAAAAAAATTGAAAAATCAAAAACATAAAAAAAAAATATAGAAAATCAACAATGAGTTATCACTGTGTGAAAAGAAGAAATGATAGTACATCAGCAAGTTAGACTGTCACACTGAACTTGAAATTAAATTGCTTAAGTGTGATAGCAGCTTCATCATACGATGTACCAGTAGGCAAAAAGCATGAAATAATCAACTTACCAATGTGATATAAACTTAAATGAACTGAATATGAGTGGGGAACATATCAGTGATGTATGGTTTAATGACCTTAATTCTTGCGTTGATAGATTGCCAAAATCTGAAGTTTTGGGTCTTTATACTGTTGTTTCAACTAGGGATATCTTGGCTGTCTGTCTGTTAGAACTAAAATTGTACATGACCCCAGGAAAGATAGTCACTTGGAATTAGCTCATTTCTATTTGAATGTCTGTATATTTCCCGATACACACAATTTTGATCTGATTCTGAAATCTTCTCTGAACAAAGTCGTGTACCTCCTCTGCTGCATCCAGATATATGCTGACCTGGAGGTGCTAGGCAACGACAGCTTCTGCTGCTTCCAGATACATGCTGACCTACCTGTACGTTGTCGCGCTATAGATCTAATACACCCGAAAGAGGCCCTCAAGTGCCCAAAAGAAACCCAAGAAACCTATATCAAACTGAGAAAATCTCATTTGATTTGTATATTATACCATCTCTACTAAAGATCTATTCTGTTCTCTTCTCAACCTATTCCCAGTTAAGATTTCAGAAATCTGGATTGGACTTGTGAAAATATGTGGTAGGGAAGATACTTGCATGATAGAGTGTGCTGTTTATATTTCCAGGATTTGATTTGTATTTATTTGGGTGTTCATGGTTACGAAATCAAAACATAATGAAACATATTATATGCAGCTCTAGACACCGTCATGATATCTTAAAGGATGACATCAGTATACTCACTTACTACGATGAATCTTTGTGCATACCTTGATCGCGGGGGTATATCCTTTTGTGGGAAACGCTGGTATTTCAGTAAATAAAATTACCTTAACGTATCATATGGTAATGGTACTTGAAATGTTCATGCATTTTGTTTAAGTGGACAAACATACTGGTAATCATCTTGAACTGCTAAAAAATTAAATAAAGAATTATATGATTGTGTGAAACAGTTTGCTTGTGCTGATATGATCTTCTTACCAGTGATTCTCACAAAAATAGAGTGTTTATTGTTTTTGTTATTTACTTGCTTTCAGAAAAATATAAAAATACAAAAATAGTGTCTTTTTCTGTTTAAAATTCTTAACGTACGGAAAACTGTTATTCTTGGAGAAATTGTTACTGATAGGGGGAGACGGTGTTAGAAAGTGAGTTCAAATTTTAACTTCTGCAGGTTCTTGTGTGTTGAACAAAATGTTTTTGTGTGTTGGTGATAAGTTGAAAAAGCTTAATCTGTTATACAGTTTAACTAATCTCTTGAAAAAAAATAATTTATTTAACTTATGTTGAAAAATTCTTATGGTTTCTCGAGATGTTTGTTTTATAGTATACAGATTGAAGCACTTTGTTGCTGAGAAGTTGCTGAGAAGTTGCTGTGAAGTGTGAAGATGAGAGTTTGATTGGATGCATGGTAGAACCTCCTTTCTATATTGCAGACAAGATTGAAGAGTTTGAAGATTGCTATGCAAATGCTGAACTGGAGTTTACTCAAGTGCTAACGTGTTGAAGATTTGGTGATTGGATGCATCAGCTTAGGGGGAGTCTGTTGCTGACAGAAGCTATTGAAGCTGAAGCTATCCAAAGACCAAAGACAGTGCGAGACTACTTGAAGATTGCAAGAAGACCGAAGACAATGTTTTGACTCAAGACAAAGTTTTTATGAAGCTATTGTCAAGGGGGAGTCTGTTGGTGCATGTTTGTGACAACAGCTTAGATTTGGTCTTTGGATATCTTGTAATTAGTTAAACGATAAACAGTTGGCGGGTTTAGCTTTGTAATAGTTAGTTGTAATGTTTGGGCTAACTAAACCCAAGGAATTGGGTGATGGGGGCGAATTGGGCCTGTCCAATTCGCAGCCCAGGAGTCTTTAACCTAGCCCACTTGTAAACCTTGTGTTATATAAACAAGGTTAGACATTAGGGTTTAGGTTAATCAGCCAAAACAGTTATTAGAGAGCAATTTTGTGAGAACATTAGGGTTTGGACGAAATTAGGGTTTGGTTAGGGATCTTGGATTGATTGTAATCAGATTGATAGATAATCAATAAAGATCCAGTTTGAAAGAGAATTGCTGTTTCAGTTTCTACACGTTTTCTGCTAATTCTGATCAAGAGGATTCCGCACTCTTGATTGGAAAGACGATTCTGTGACGATCCATAGACTCAAGGGGACCTACATAATCAACCGTAATTGATTCTTCAGCCTTTTTCACCTCAGAAGTTGAAACTTTCTTCTCAACTTTTGGTTCAATTTTAGGTTTCCACACCTGTTGAGTTAATGCAACCCGTTTGTAAAATATGTCATTTTTAGTTACCAACTTCTTTACGGGTTCATTTTTCACTTTGATGTTGTCAATTTTAACATTCTTCTTCTCAACAACTCTTTTCTCAACAAACATCGGTGTTTTACCCTTCACATCAACCTTCTTCTGTTGAACCTTCACAGATTCAGTCTTAGGCTTCACATATGTACACTTTCGTGCAATGTGACCAACCTGATCACATCTAAAGCAAGTACGAGTATCAGCTACCCGACTCGTGCCTTCAGACTGAGCCTGTGAAGCTGTCTTTTCAAAAAACTCTTTGTTTGATTTTGAAAAAATTTCTTTCTCTTCATCAGCCAGTGAACTCGAACTGTTCACAAACTTTTTCTTCTCTACTAACCTCTTGTTTGAAACATTTCTTTTCTGATACGATTTACCCCCCTGATAACCACCCGACCAGTTGTTTCTGTTGTTATTGTAAAAACGCGGTGGATTAACAGATTTCTTGTGGTAAACCTTATCTTTCTCAAATCTCATTTTACCTTTCTTTTGACACAGATTATTCACTGTTGACAACTCAACTTCGACCAGTTTGAAAACATTTGTCAATTTGTTCATGTTTACATTCTCGATCGGAAACTCTGAATCCGAAAACAACTTATCCGAACCCATCATCTTGTACATGACAAGGTTTGATTCTTCATTTAAGTTGTTCTTGGACTTTTGTTTCGGAATGTATTTATCTAACAAACATCCATCCTCCTTAGAAGTGTCACAATCCGGTTTTAGCACTTTTTCAACAACACTTTTTACCACATCGTTTTGGACACCATCGTCATTGGAAGACGTGAACGTGACATCAATGTTCTCAGGAAGTTTAACTTCACTTTCTTCCTCAAGTTCAACCAAACTAGATTGTTTTTTCGTGTAGTTATCCAGAATTGGCGGTGGAACTTTGTGAAAACCTACACCAGTACCATCAGAAAACACATCTTCGCCAGCTTTGTTTTTCCCGATATGTTTGGGAACAATATGCTGCAACACAAAGCTTGCGGAGCTATAGCTGTTAAGCTTCAACTGGATTCGTTCGTTCTCAATTTCAGCCTCTTGAACTTTAAATTTCAATTTAGCGATTTCATCCAGTTGTTTATTAATTGATTCTTCTTTTATTCTCAGCACTGCTCTCAGATGTTCGTTTTCTTTGTACGTTTTACCATTTCGATCACCACTATGTTTCACAATGCTTTTAAGTTTTTCAAACTTTTTGGAAATCTTACGGTTTTCAAGAAATTAAATTTTCATTTTCTCGTTTAACTTTCTCATGTTCAATTTTATCAGTTTCAATTTTAGCCGTTAATTCTTTAATTCGTTCAGTTGAAGCTTTTACAGTTTTGTCACGACCTAGAATCTGATCCTCAACGCTTCTGACCTTTGTTGTCAGATTTTTAATTTTCTCACCATTGAGGTACGTGACAGTGCTACAAAAATTGCATTGTTTGTTGCAATTTTTGCAATCAGCATTTCCTTCAAATTTTTTACCTGACGCATTCGTCGACGATTTTGGACTGACTTGGTCTGTTGACTCAGACATGGAGTTTGTTGGACCGTTGTTTTGACCCGAAAAGTCAGTCAAGGTAGTTCATCTTCGTATATAAAGGCGGAATCAGTATATATGAAGTTACAACAGCTTGTCCTTTCAATTCCACTGCTTTTATTGCTTTCTGAATAGATTTTGACAGAGTTTCGTTCCTAAAGCACACACATCAGTTCACTCAAATGAACACAGACATCAAGTATTTATAGTGATTGTGGTTCGCTCATATGGACACCATATGAGCGGACCTGTCTCACTGACTAATGAGCGAACCAACTAGATGTCCTAAAAGCGAACCTATATACAAACTGACATAAAAGCGAACCTACTTCTATTTTGTACATATTTTGACATTTATACCCACTGTTAACCTATTTTGACCTAAGACTTCGTGTAGACGTAGTCAACAGACATTCCATGCATCAACAGACTCCCCCTTGGATGTTGACGTAGTCTTTAGTAATCTTCAGATCCTGAGTCTTCAGTCTTGGTCTTTTATCCAACTCTGTCCTCTTTTCAAAAGCATTCTTCACAGGTTTCAGATTTAACACCTAACTCTCACTTCCATCTTCCCTTTAGCTGTTGATCCAGACTCCCCCTTTCACAGACTCCCCCTCTAAGTATGCTGGGATCTTGAAATATCTGGTTCAAGCTTTGACAATTTGCCTCCGTTGAGAATAATGAAGTCTAAACCTGTTACTCTACCCATAACATTAGAATTTTTATTTTCAAACAATAAACACAAACTCAATCAGTTCTAGAAATCCACTTAAGTATTCAAGTTCAAGTTAATGACCCTGATCACTTGATTAATCCACCAAGTTCAACCAACTGATTTAGAAAAACGTATTTTCAAATTTTTCTAAAAAAATAACAAGTATCAAGTTAATGAACTTGTTTTTGACTTTGAAAACAATCAAACTTCCAACAATGTCAGCTCTCCTCATTCTTCAGCTCAGAATTTCCTGCATCTGCTTCAGCTTTCGAGAATCCAACAATCAACTCTCCACTTTGGTTTGTCAAAAATAAGGCAGAAATGTAAAATCTTTTTGGATTTTTAAGGTGATCTAAACTAATAAATGAAATACAGAAAACTTAAAATGCAGAAAGTAAACTATTTACAAACTTATTTTTGGCGAGCGTGTCAGGGAATCATATCAGCTTTTTAGACAAATCACAAGTACCGTTAAGCTATATTACATACTCAGACTTAAACAATTCACTTCGATTGTCTATATACTGATCCATCTTAAATTCTCATACAAATTTCAACTTATTCAGGATACGATTTAGATGTTTTATGAACTTAGATCAATTCATGTGTCCCACCTCTTGAATATACTCCCGTATCCAGAATCCCAATATTCAGTCTTACAGGTAAGAATACTACGATGATATCTGTATATAATTTAGGTGTGCGAGGGCTGAGGGATCTCAGGTCGATACTTCCGTATACGCAGAGAGATATCAGCTTCGACTTTTCAGTATGTCCCCTTTAGAGGATCTTTTTGCATTACAACAGCAGCGACTATCAATTTTATTGTTTCATCTGCATGCTGAGGGTTTATGCTGTGTTTCAAGCATTTTGGGTGAAAGTATTAGCCAAGGACTAGGTCAGAACTACCGTTCAGCAGAAGTCCCGGAATAATACCCCAGACATCATAGAGTATAAACACCTAGTATATTAGAATACGAGACCTTTCAAACAAGATTTCAGGGGTTACCTATATATCCAAGTAGTGTTCCCCACGAATTTCACAAGTTTGAAATTTTAGGTTTATATCCCGAATAAATCTACTAAGTACGAAAACCTATCGACACATCTATAGTGAGACTGTTTAACTCATTTAGTCTTTCCAAATCTTTAGCATACTGTAATTGTCTAGCCGATGTACTATCATTTTCCCTATATACATAAGCTCTTTTTCAATTTTATCATGTTTTTGTGTTTTTGCATTTTTTTTACTGTTTTTGTATTTTCTGAAAATATAACTATGTACAACAATCTATCTCCCCCTAAATACCAAAACAAGTAAAAAACCAACAAACCATTGCAGATTGTTTCTCGTCTTCATCCGCAACAGTACTCTCATCAACGCTCACAACCCCATCCGACACCGAAAGCAATTTCATACCATTAAGTTTTAACAAATATTGAAACCGATTTTTATCAAAAGCTTTGGTATGCAAATCAGCTTTTTGTTCGTCAGTGTGGATTTTCTCAATTCGTATCAACTTTTTCTCGAAGCAATCGCGAATAAAGTGATGACGAATCTCAATGTGTTTAGTTTTAGCGTGATGTACTAGATTTTTAGTTATATTAATTGCGGCCTCAATCAACAAACAGAGGTGTGTTAAGAAACTGCAAACCGTAGTCGCGCATCTGTTGCTGTATCCACAGGATCTGAGAGCAGCAACTGCTAGCAGACACATACTCCGCTTCACATGTAGATAACGCCACAGACGTTTGTTTCTTACACTGCCAAGTAAACAATCTAGGACCAAAGAACTGACATCCTGCAGTTGTTGATTTTGAATTGACTTTGCAACATCCGAAATCCGAATCGGAATACCCTTCGAGCGTAAAATCGCCTTTCCTAGGATACCATAACCCCAATGACGGAGTACCTTTCTGGTAACGTAATATCCTTTTGACAATAATCAAAGGCGATGCTCTCGGGTTAGACTGAAATCTTGCTGCGAGGCACGTTGGGTACATGATATCAGGAAGTGAAGCAGTTAGGTACATCAAAGAACCTATCATGGAATGGTAGAACGTTTCATCAACCCTGTCTCCGGTGAGATCTGGGTGAATCCCATGATTCGTCGCAAGTGGAGTAGCAGCTGGAGTAGAACTTGACATTCCAAATTTCTCTAGAATATCATGAACGTACTTCGTTTGATGAATGAAAATTCCCTCAGGAAGTTGTTCAACTTGTAGACCCAGAAAGAATTTCATTTCCCCCATTGTTGACATTTCGAACTTCTGCTTCATCACCTGTTCGAAATCTTTGCACAATTTCTCATTCGTTGACCCAAAAATTATATCGTCCACATAAATTTGTACTATCAGAAGATGACCATCAATGACTTTAGTGAAGAGAGTGGCATCCACTTTTCCACGAATAAACTGATTAGCGAGTAGGTGTTGAGACAGAGTCTCGTACCAGGCTCTCGGCGCCTGATGTAGACCATACAACGCTTTATCCAGCAAATAAACTTTGTTCTTGTGGATTGGGTCAGTAAAGCCCGGCGGCTGACCAACATAAACCTCCTCTTTGACCTTCCCGTAAAGAAACGCTGATTTAACATCCAACTGATATACTTTAAAATTCTTCCAAGTCGCAAATGCTAGGAAAATTCTGATAGCCTCTAGTCGTGCGACAGGAGCATAGACTTCGGTAAAATCAATCCCCTCCTGTTGACTAAATCCCTGAACAACGAGTCGAGCTTTGTTCCTTACAACAACTCCTCTATCGTCTCTCTTACATTTGAATACCCATTTGGTATTGATTTTCCTTTAACCATCCGGCAAATCTACTAACTTCCACACTCCTAACTTCTCAAACTGACTTAACTCTTCTTGCATTGCAATGACCAAAGAGTCTTCAGTAAGCGCCTCTTTGTAAGTTCTCGGTTCCATCTGCGAGATAAAACAACTTAATGAAAATTCAGTTTGTAAAGGTGCTACTGTAGAATAAAAATATGTAAGGCCCTGGTCAATTTGACGTCTCATGCGAACGCCCGATTGCAATTCTCCTACGATTAACTCCTCTGGATGATAAGAAAGAGTTCGCGACATCACTTCGCTTGGAACTTCTACATCTCCTTCCAGATTAGTAACATTCTGCTCTGCATCTTGTTCACCAACTTGGTTTGTTTGACTTGACAACTGGATCTGCTCCCCCTCAAGATCTGAATCACCATGGTCAAATACTGGCATATTATCAGCATCTTAATCGTCATTCACTGCCGACTGATTACTAGGAGCAACGTCATCATCATGTTCACCAACATTGCTAGGACCTGCTTCATCATCGTTTGAAGTTTCTCGAGGTCTTCCAGAATACTCTGCTGGGAACCTGAGCTGCGACTCATACTCTCGCAAAATATCCAGCTCATCAAAGAAATCTTCTTCTTCCTCTGATTCTTCTCTCATGTCAAACGAATCCCAAAGTTTGTCATAATGATAACGCCATGAATCACCAGGATTCTGTGACGGCATAGTGTAACCCTGACATTCAACATTTGCAGCTTCAATAATCCGCTTCTCACTTGGAACGAAGACACGTCGTGTAGGACTTGAATATCCAACAAAGATTTCCTCAATGCTCTTCGGACCAAACTTTCCATGTGGCTCTATCACCGTACAGGGTGACCCAAACGGTTCTAGATACTTCAAATTCGGCTTGCGGTTATTGATTAGCTCAAAACACATCTTGTTGAATTTCTTTACAGTAAGAACTCTGTTGAGAGTATAGCATGCAGCAGAAACAGCTTCAGCCCAGAAATTAATTGGTAACTTAGAGTCTGCAAGCATCGTTCCGGCTGTCTCGATTAGCGTCCGGTTTTTGCGTTCTGCAACTCCATTATGCTGCGGAGTGTACGAAGCACTAAAATCATGCAGTATACCTCTTTCATCACAAAATTCTTCCATCTTACTGTTTTTGAACTCAGTACCATTATCACTTCGAATTCTACAAATCGGCCTCTGGTACAGATTCTCAATTCTTTTAAACAATGCCATCAAGCTGTCAAACGTTTCGTCTTTCGATTTCAAAAATGTAACCCACGAAAATCTGGAGTAATCATCTGTTATGACCAAACAGTAGTAATCTCCTGTTATGCTTTTGACATTCACCGGACCAAATAAATCCATGTGAAGTCTTTCCAACGGTCTTGAAACTGAATTGACTTGCTTTGTAGGGTGTGACTTTTTCTTCTGTTTGCCTTTAACACAGCTTATGCACTCCCCTTCCAAATGAAAACCTTTGACATGCATTCCTGTGACCAAATCGTTTTGCACCAATTGATTCATTTTCCTTAGATGAATATGCCCCATCTTTCGGTGCCACAACCTTGATTCTTTCTTCGTTGCCCTAGACACAAAACAATGAGCCTGACCCGTGGTTGTAGTTGCTACGCTCATGTCCAACACGTACAAATCATTGACTCTTGGTGCCCTCATGATGATCCATTCTTCAGGTACCACAAATCCCGGTTTCAAGATCAAACATTCTTTGTCAGTGAAATGAGTAGTATACATTCTGTCACATATCTGGGAGATACTCAGTAGGTTGTTCTCAAGCTCAGCGATGTAGTTAACTCTCTCAAACGTTACTATGCCATTCGATAACGTCCCTTCATCTACGAACTTTCCTCCTTGATTACCCGCGAAACCCACATAACCACCGTTAATGTTTCTCACATCATACAGCAATGCGATCTTCCCTGTCATATGTCTTGATGCTCCACTATCCATTATCCACCTGGATACAAGTTTTGGAAGATCCTGCACATAACAAATCATCATTTAAACAACTTCAAGAAAGATGCCGATTCATGCTTCGCAATCAGGAAGCTCCGGCAATTCAAACTGTTTAGTCAAACATGGTGCCCACCCAGGCCTCATCAGCGTTAGGTGTAACCTTGACTTTTGCAATTTGAATTTTGAAATTTTCAGCCTTAAGAGGTGGAAAATTTGCATCATAATCAACCGTAATTGGCTCTTCAGTCTTTTTCACCTCAAAAGTTGAAACTTTCTTCTCAACTTTCGATTCAATTTTAGGTTTCCACACCTGTTGAGTGAATGCAACCCGTTTGTAAAATGTGTCATTTTTAGTTACCAACTTCTTTACGGGTTCATTTTTCACTTTTAAGTTGTCAATTTTAGCATTTTTCTTCTCAACAACTCTTTTCTCAACAATCATCGGTGCTTTACCCTTCACATCAACCTTCTTCTGTTGGACTTTCACAGCTTCAGTCTTAGGCTTCACATATGTACACTTTCGTGCAATATGACCAACTTTATCACATCTAAAACAAGTACGAGTATCAACTACTCGACTCGTGCCTTCAGACTGAGCCTGCGAAGCTCTCTTTTCAAAGAACTCTTTGTCAGATTTTGAAAAAATTTGTCTCTCTTCATCAGCTAGTGAACTCGAACTGTTCACAAACTTTGTCTTCTCGATAAACCTCTTGTTTGGAACATTTCTTTTCTGATACTGTTTACTTGTTTCTGTTGTTATTGTAAAAACGTGGTGGATAAACAGTTTTCTTGTTGTAAACCCTATCTTTCTTTCGACTCAGATTATTCACAGCTGACAACTTGACTTCGACCAATTTGAAAACATTTGTCAATTTATTCATATTAACATTCTCGATTGGAAACTCTGAATCCGAAAACAACTTATCCGAACCCATCATCTTGTACATGACAAGGTTTGATTCTTCATCTAAGTTGTTCTTGGACTTTTGTTTCGGAATGTATCTGTCCAGAAAACACCCATCCTCCTCAGAAGTGTTACAATCCGGTTTTAGCACTTTGTCAACCACACTTTTTACCACATCATTTTGGACACTCTCGTCATTGGAAGACGTGAACGTGACATCAATGTTCTCAGGAAGTTTAACTTCACTTTCTTCCTCAAGTTCAACCAAACTAGACTGCTTTTTCGTGTAGTTATCCAAAACTGGCGGTGGAACTTTGTGAAAACCTACACCCGTTCCATCAGAAAACACATCTTCGCCAGCTTTGTGTTTCCCTATGGGTTTGGGAACAATATGCTGCAAAACAAAGCTTGCTGAGCTATAGCTATTTAACTTCAACTGAATTCGTTCATTCTCAATTTCAGCCTTTTGAACTTTAAGTTTCAATTTCGCAATTTCATCCAGTCGTTTGTTAATTGATTCTTCTTTTATTCTTACCACAGCTCTTAGATGTTCGTTTTCTTTATATGTTTTGCCATTTCGATCATCACTGTCTTTCACGATGCTTTTAAGTTTTTCAAATTTTTCGGAAATCTGACGGTTTTCAAGAATTAATTTTTCATTTTCTTGTTTAACTTTCTCATGTTCAATTTTATCATTTTCAATTTGAGCCGTTAATTCTTTAATCCGTTCAGTTGAAGCTCTCACAGTTTTGTCACGACCAAGTATTTGATCCTCAACACTTCTGACCTTAGCTGTCAGATTTTTAATTTTCTCACTGTTGAGGTACGTGACAGTGCTACAAAAATTGCATTCTTTGGTGCAATTTTTGCAGTTAACATTTCTATCGATCTTTTTACCTGACGCATTTGTTGACACACTTGGACTGACCTGGCCCTTTGACTCAATAACAGAATTAGAGTCTACCTCTAGTGCTTTCGCAGCCAGCACCTTGTCAGCCATTTTTCCCAGGTTCTCTGCTGTCAACTCCTGCGTAGTATCGATAATGCTTGTATCAACCATCTTTGATTTCTCGATTTCTTCTTTTTCTTTCTTCTCTTTCTCTTCTTTCTCCTTTCTCTCTTTCTCTTTCTCTTCTTCAATCATCTTCTCAGTTGGCGTTCCCCACCATTTATGTTGCCAGTACTCATCTTCTTCTTTGTACTCCTTGATGATGGCTTCGATATCAAGCGTTTTGTCATCAATTGCAATGTTGCCATACGGATCAAGATAGCATTCTCTGTCTGGATCCCATCTATTTGCTCTTCTTGCCTCCAGAAATATACCAGAAAGTCTGATAATCTTGTTTTCAGCAATCATTTTCCGGTATCTATACTTCTGATCCTCTGTTCGATTATCTTTCCACGGAATGGGTTCATTCTTTGCCATAAAAGCATAACCGGCAGCATCTTCTTCCGGTAAAACCTCTTTGCTCCAATCGTATCCCTCATCATCGTAAATCACAGCAAGAGCTCTAGATTTGTCTCTGTTATCTTCAATCTGCTTCAATCTAGGCGGCTCGGATTTATTCTGATGGTAGATTGCCTTTTTGTAGTATTCATCTCGAAACGGATTCTCTGACTCATCAGCATGCGCATTTCTGCATTCTCGCTTGAAGTGACCCTTCTGCTTACACTTAAAGCACGTCACCTTTGACTTATCGAACCCCAACTTTGTAGACGGACCACCGATCGTTTTTCTTCCGGTAATTTCCATGAAGCGTTGTGCACGTCTAACAGCACTTGCCATCGCCCAACGAATGTCGATCAGCTCCATTTCTTCGGGGTCTATCTGATCGTAGTCTTCTTTTGTCAGATTTGTATTCCCGGTCTTTCCAGCCACCAACCCTTCATAGGATTCTAACACAGATGCCAAGAAAACCATCTGTTGCTTAGCCGACTCCTCATCAAAATTCTGTGCGTTCTTCAAATCTATGGCAATGTTGCATGAAAACTTCGCATCAGAACGATTTGCAGAAAACGAAGATCCACTGTGATAACCACTGTGACTTCCGCTGCTTGGACTGCTTTGACTTTCTTTGCTTACTGAAGATACATTCTCAGCTGAAAATGTAGTCTTCGGAGAAGTAGCTTTCGGCATCAAGCTTTTTGGATAGTACAGATCCAGGTTTTGCTGATAAGATGAGTGATTAACTTTGTACGTTTTCTTCAGTTCTAGCTCATGACTTTCAAGTCTCTCAATCACCACATCTGGAGTCAAATCTTCAGGAGCAATAGTGTTCTTCAACATCAATGCGTAATACCTCCAATCCACTTCGTCTGGTAATGAATCAAACAGTTTGTCAACAAGTTCTTCATCAGAATATGTGATCTTATGTCGTGCAAGCTCCAGCTTCAGATGACCGAACCTCTCAATCATTTTGCAAACTGATTCATTTTTAAGACAACCAAACATGTCGAACTCTTTTCTAAGAAGTTTCTTTTTATTTTTTACAATCTCTTTGCTTCCTAGACACTTCTTCTTGAGTTTTTCCCACAAATCTTTTGCATTGGAGTAATCTATCAACGAAATGATGTCTTCCCGTACTGACTGAAACAATAATGCCACACACTTTTGCTCGGCAACAAAACTATCAATTTCATCAACCGATCTCAATGCTTCACCATTCTTTTTTCCGTTGGCGTAACCATTCTTCAAACTTTTCCAGCTTGGAAATGCGAATGCCATCAGCCAGTCTTCGAATTTTGTTGCCCACCTACTATAATCTTCTATAGCCATCAGCTTTGGAGGTTTGTTGAATGTCCGAAAGGCACTTTCAGACTCCCAAGCTTCCTTCTTTCTTTCCTTCGGTGGACTCTTGTTTGCATTGTTTGAAGAGGTATCATTGTTTCCGGAACTACCCGTGAATGCATACATGTCGCTGAAGGGATTCATGAAAATATCATCCATTTTTTATTGTACCTGCAAAATCAACCAACACTTAGAAAAATTTTCGAAATTTTTGAAAAACAGGACACAAAAGCGGATCTATCTGTATAGGTGACAGATAAGCGGATCTACAATGCACTAATAAGCGAACCAGATAAGCGAATCTGTTCGAGCGAACCAAATAATGTCAAAAGAGCGGACCAGAAATTGTCCTTTCGAGCGGACCAGTAACTGTCCGAATGAGCGGACCAGATGTTCGATCAAACCAGCGATTGTTCGTTCGAGCGAACCAGAAACGTCTATACGAGCGGACCTGAATGTGTCTGCTCGAGCGAATCTATCAGTGAATTTGTCTGAAAAGCGAACCAAACAGGTTATTTCGAGCGAACCTGTTGTGAATTACGAGAGGATCTTATCACTTATGTCTGAAAAAGCGAACCTCTTGTGTTCGAAAAAGCGGTCCAAGGTTTTTACCCTGTTTTAACCATTTTTAGTCCGAATTTTAACCTGAAACTTTCTAGGGTTTGTTATTAGTATGTTTTACACGTTATACTCCATTTTCAGACAATTTCAACCGTAGGAACCACTGTAAATAGAAAAAATATGAGAGAAAGTGAGTAGAAGAGAGAGATTTCTGCAGATTCAAGCTGTAGTAGTATGAACTCCACGTCCTGAGCTCTGATACCACTTGTTGGACCGTTGTTTTGACCCAAAAAGTCAGTCAAGGTAGTTCATCTTCGTATATAAAGGCGGAATCAGTATATATGAAGTTACAACAGCTTGTCCTTTCAATTCCACTACTTTTATTGCTTTCTGAATAGATTTTGACAGAGTTTCGTTCCTAAAGCACACACATCAGTTCACTCAAATGAACACAGACATCAAGTATTTATAGTGATTGTGGTTCGCTCATATGGACACCATATGAGCGGACCTGTCTCACTGACTAATGAGCGAACCAACTAGATGTCCTAAAAGCGAACCTATATACAAACTGACATAAAAGTGAACCTACTTCTATTTTGTACATATTTTGACATTTATTCCCACTGTTAACCTATTTTGACCTAAGACTTCCTGTAGACGTAGTCAACAGACATTCCATGCATCAACAGAGTTAGAGTCTACCTCAAGTGCTTTTGCAGCTAGCACTTTGTCAGCCATTTTTCCCAGGTTCTCTGCCGTCAACTCCTGCGTTGTATCAATCATGCCGGTATCAATCTTCTTTGTTTTCTCGATCTCTTCTTTTTCCTTCTTCTCTTTCTCTTCTTTCTCCTGTCTCTCTTTTTCTTTTTCTTCTTCAATCATCTTCTCAGTTGGAGTTCCCCACCATTTGTGTTGCCAATACTCATCATCTTCTTTAATCTCCTTGATAATGGCTTCCATATCAAGTGTGCTATCATCAATCGCAATATTTCCATACTCATCAAGATAGCACTCCCTGTCTGGATCCCATCTTCTCGCTCTCTTAGCATCCCGATAGATACGAGAAATTCTAAGGATTCTGTTTTCAGCAATCATTTTTCGATAACAATACTTCTGCTCTTCAGTACGATCATCTTTCCACGGAATAGGATCATCATTACTTGCCACGAATGCGTAACCAACCGCATCTTCTTCCGGTAGAACATCTTTACTCCAATCGTATCCCTCATCATCGTAAATCACAGCAAGAGCTCTGGATTTATCTCGATTATCTTCAGTCTGCTTCAATCTAGGTGGCTCGGATTTATTCTGATGATAAATCGCCTTTTTGTAGTAATCGTCTCTAAACGGATTCTCCGACTCATCTGCGTACGCATTTCTGCATTCTCGCTTGAAGTGACCCTTCTGCTTACACTTAAAGCACGTCACCTTGGATTCGTCGAACCCCAACTTTGTAGACGTACCACCGATCGTCTTTCTCCCGGTAATTTCCATTTAACGCTGAGCACGTCGAACAGCACATGCCATTGCCCAACGTATATCGGTCAGCTCCATTTCTTCGGGATCTATCTGATCGTAATCTTCTTTCGTTAGATTTGCATTCCCGACCTTACCAGCCACCAACCCTTCATAAGATTCTAGCACAGACGCCAAGAAGACCATCTGTTGTTTAGCCGACTCTTCATCAAAATTCTGAGCATTCTTCAAATCAATTGCGATGTTGCATGAAAACTTTGCATCAGAACGATTTGCAGAAGATGAAGATCCACTGTGATAACCACTGTGACTTCCACTACTTTGACTGCTTTGACTTTCTTTGCTTGCTGAAGAAACATTTTCAGCAGAAAATGCAGTTTTTGGAGAAGTAGCTTTCGGCATCAAGCTTTTCGGATAGTACAAATCCAGATTTTGCTGATAAGACGAGTGATTGACTTTGTACGTTTTCTTCAGTTCTAGCTCATGACTTTCAAGTCTCTCAATCACCAAATCTGGAGTCAAATCTTCAGGAGCAATAGTGTTCTTCAACATCAGTGCATAATATCTCCAATCCACCTCATCTGGTAATGAATCGAACAGTTTGTCAACAAGTTCTTCATCGGAATATGTGATCTTATGTCGTGCTAACTCCAGCTTCAGATGACCGAACCTTTCTATCATTTTACAAACTGACTCATTCTTAAGACAACCAAACATATCGAACTCTTTCCTAAGAAGTTTCTTTTTATTTTTTACAATTTCAGTACTTCCTAGACACTTCTTCTCAAGCTTTTGCCACAGATCTTTTGCATTGGAGTAGTCTATCAAAGAAATGATGTCTTCCCGCACCGACTGAAATAATAAAGCCACACACTTTTGCTCTGCTACAAATCCATCAATCTCTTCAACCGTTCTTAACGCTTCACCATTTTTCTTTCCATTTGCATAACCATTCTTCAAGCTTTTTGTTGGTGCATTTCATCTGTTGACTTCATCTTGGATCGAGTCATAGTCTTAGAGTGTTAGATCAGGGCACGTGTTACGAGAATATTGGATATTGTATAGAAGTTTAGAGTCAGGTTCGCTTTTGTGGACATAGTAGGGTCGCTTATATGTCATGTGACAGGTCCGCTTATTCGTCCAAAGGAGGTCCGCTTTTACGGACGTGACCATTGGAGTGGACCTGTGTCATCTATAAATAGCCCCAAGAGCGAATCAGTAGTAACTATTATTGAAACTCGTACCGAAGTGCTGCCGGATCGAGATTGGACTGTAAACTGTTAAATATCCATAGAAACAGGTGTTTAAAGTGATTTGATAGCTGTTCCTACGTTGATTACTTGTTTTCCGCACCTGTAATTGACGAAAACTCCTCTGAACGACTCGTTCGGGTCGCTACACGATCCTACAAGTGGTATCAGAGCTTCAGGAGAAGGAGTTCTGCAGAGAATAGCTGTATTTTATCAGGTTTTCTTTCATCTACATCTTCTTTCTTCATTACAGACACTTTCAACGGTTATATTCGGCTCAAAATTTCAAGGATTGTGCGCAATAGTACAGTGACAAACCCTGGAAAGTTTGGTGTTAAAATTCGATCTAAAAGTGGGTCAAAAGTAGTTCCGATTGAGATCCGCTTTTCTGGATAGTTTGGAGGTTCGCCCCAACGAACGTTATAGATTCGCTCTTTGGGTCACAATTCAAGAGATTCGCTCCAAACGTGTAACCTGGTTCGCTTTTGCCTACACTCGGGTGTTAGGTTTGCTCGAGTGACATATAGATCTGCTCGTAGATACACTGTCATACAGATTCGCATCAAAAGTTCAAGTCTGGTCCGCTTTTGTGTCTGCTTGGCTTTCTGGTTCGCTCATACATACTGGTTTAGATCCGCTCGGTTAAACATTAACAGATTCACTCGTGAGGTTGTAGACAGGTTCGCTCATAGTTGGCAGACTTGTCCGCTCATTGGACAGTTTCTGATTCGCTTATTTGGTCATCAAACTGGTTCGCTTTTCTGACAAGCAGGAGATCCAATGTTGTGATCATATCATCCAATTAGGTTCGCTTTTAAGACTGCTGTGAAAATGGACGAAGAATTTTTCAACGCATTTGCTACCCCGGTGACTCCGATTACTTTCGCTCAAAATACAATGCTCGAAAACGAAACAGGTACAATGCAAAAACCACCAAGGCTCATGAACATAGAAGAATATAAAGGTTGGGAAGGTCGGTTCGAGAATTGGGTGCAAGCAAACTATCTTGACGCTTGGGAGTGCGTAGAGACAAAGTATGTTCGACCATTGAATGATGATGAAGAACCCATTCCGATAAAAGATCTAACTGCTGATGCTAGGAAGAAGTATAAAGATGAGAAGATGATGCTAAGTCTTCTCCAATACGCAGTGAAAGAGGATATTATGGTTCTTTTACAACACAATGGTACACATATTCGATTTGGAAAGCTTTACGTTCAAAGTTTAGGGGAAGTGAAGAGATGGTTAAAAGCAAGAAATCGCTTCTAAAGAAAGAGTTTGATCTTTTCCGTGGGTTGAAGAATGAAAGTACTAGAGAGATCATTGAACGATACTGTAATTTGCTTGCTAACATGAAGAGATTGAGTATTGAGAAAAGTACTGATGAGTTAATCGAAAAACTTGCTGATGCGTTACCATATGAGACATGGGGCACATACCTGATGATGCTCAGAAACAAGAAGGGTTTTAGTAATTTGACGCTCAGTAAGATCATTGAAAAGATCGAAGCTCAAGAAATGGAACAACGGAAAGTTATCAGAATGAAAGATTTCGATGGTGAACAGGACATAGGGTTATACTATAAGGCAGGGGTAAATGAGAAGAAATCTTCAAATCTATCTCCGAAGGTTGAGACTGCCTACAGTGCCAAGAATTCATCTGGAAGTTCATCATCTGGATCCAACAGCAAAACCAGTTTCACACCATTTTCATCTTTCGATCCAAACATCTCTGCAACTAAAAATGGGAGAAAATTACAGTGCACCATTGTATTAAATCTTGAAAATGATCAAGATTATTCTGAGGAAGTTGCCAAAAACCAAATGCCTTTATTAGGAATGGTTTTGGAATCTTACACTTGTTTTGTTGCAGGTCGTATCGGCAATCCAATGTTAACCAAAGAAGATTACGACCAAATAGACGCTGAAGAAATGGAGCTGATGGACATAAAATGGTGTCTGGCTAGCATGTTACGGAGAGCTGAGAAATTCAAACAAATCACGGGGAGAGATGATCTTCGTGATGCAAATGTTTCTACTTTAGGTTTTGACAAATCTAAAGTCACTTGTTTTCGGTGCAGGGAAAAAGGACACTTCAAGAGGGAGTGCACTAACCGAGAAGCAAGTGGAGCTAAAAATCCGTTCAACAACAATAATGATTACTATCGAAAAGCCATCTATCACCAAGTTGGTCAACAATCATCTCAACAACATAAACATCAAGCTCAAACTGCACATGGAAGAGATGTGATTGAAGATTCTGGAAATAGAGCTTGTGTGGGTAATAGTGATAGATTGTATGGAAAAAGAAAGGATGGTAGTGCTTTGATAATTGATCAGGATGATGAGAGATTAACAGAGGGTTTTAGCTGGGAGAACTTCACTTGGGATGATTACATTCCAGATCAAACCAAAGCTTATACAGCTTTCATAGCAAAGGTTGAAGATGATAGTGATGATGATACGGAGTATTGGGTAAGGAAATTCAAAGCTGATATGAAGTTACTTGCTGAGAGTGATAGTGAAGATGAAAAAGCCAAGAAGAAAAAGAAGAAGATCAAAACACCAGTGAGCAGTGATGATGAAGAGGTTCCAGTGGTGAGAAGACAAAAGGTGAAAGAAGTTTCAAAATTCAAGGTTGAAGAAGAAGTTGATGCGAAAAAGATTCCAGTGAAGTGTGAAAATTGTGAAGTTGTAAAGAAGCAGAACAGCACATTGATCTACAATTTGAACAATTTGAAGGAGTCTTATGATGTGCTGAACAAAACGATGAATCAATACAATCAAACAAGTGAAGAACAAGCTACAGTAATGAAGACACTTCAGGGAGCTTTTATGACAAAGCAGAAAGTTGTAAACAATTACATTGAGAAATGTGCTGCTTTGGAACAAAAGCTTGAGCTGCAAAGAATTGAAACAGAAAGAGTTAATCGTTTGTTAAAAAGTTACTCATGTACTTCCTATGTTATTGACAGGATTTATCCGACGGTTGAAAGTATGAAGGTATGGGAAGATGATGAGGTAACTGAAGAGAAAGAAGCTGGAAAAGGTGCTGATGAAAAGACTGCTGACAAGAAGAAGAATGACAATACAAAGAATGCTGAAAAGACGCTATCTGGTAAGAAGCAAAGTGTCAGTTATAACAAGTGTCCACCCCCGCTGGAAAATGGATATTTGCCTAGATATCCTAACGATGAAAGAGTCAAAAAGGCCACAAATTTACAGTGGGAGTCGGAGTTGTCAGTAAATCTTCCAGAAAGTATTGATGTTGTGTTACATCGTCTGACACTGATCAACAGTCTCAATTGATGAAGAAAATCGTGGATCATGTGTCAGAAACTGATGATGGTGAAGAGTCAAAGTCTGGGTCAAGCACACAGTGTCAAACAGAAAAACAGGACAAATTAGTTTATGATAGAAAATTTCTATTGTCAAAATCTAATTTGGATGACGGGTTGTTTAAAGTTGCTTACACTTTGAATGATTCTGACAAATTATATTCTGATAATGAATTTCCAATAAGAGGTGTCAAAACTGAATTGATAAACAAGGTTTTCAAACTCACCGAAATTAATATTTCTGAAATAAAAGGCTTATGTCTTAATGAAAAACCACGATATTACACCTCAAGAGTTCAACAGAGATTAAATAAGAAAAAGAATTACAGTTCTGGTTCAGATTTCCAAAAGAGATCAAACCATAACGGTAATTTCAAAAAGAAAGGATTAGGCTTTATACCTACAGAAAAACAGAAAAATGAAAAATATGTTCGTGATTTTAAATCCAAAATGCTATTTGTTTCAGGTACATCAACTGATGAGGAAGAAAAAACAAGTTTCTGGAAAGAATCAAACAGTGAGTTTCTTGCGAAGAAGCAAGTTGAGTTGAAGAAGATAGCTGAGCAGAAGAGAGACTCGAGAACTTGTTTCAAATGCAACAATGTTGGACATATTGCCAAAGAGTGTTCTAAGGCAATAAAATCAAAACAGGAAGTATCTCGTAAATTTAAAGAACAAGTGGTTGAGTTTGAATCACCAATTGATCGAACTAAATTGTTTAAAAATTCAATTTTTGAAATTGGTGAGAGTTCAAACAAGTTTTATAAGAAGAAAGCAAAATCTGACAACCAGAAGTGGGTTGTTAAGAAGGTTGATGAAAGCTCTAGCGATGATTCTGATGGGTCAAAATCAGAGGAGCTATCTTCAGGCGATGAAACTGATTCCACAAAGTCAGTTGAGCCACAAGTTGTTTTAAATTGTGAAGCCGATGTAAAAGTTGAAAAATCAGTTCCGATAGTAAATGATGAGGAGTTTCCATTACTTCGGGCTGAGAATTACAAAAAGAAGATTGGTAAAATTGAAATTTCTAACCAATTTTATCATGATGAACAGGAGTTTGATGCTGAGAAGGTCTTTAACCCCAAGGTAAAACACATTTTTGGTAAGATGATTGACAGAAAAGTCAAAGGGGTTAAGGAATTTTGTGAGATAAAAACAAGGAAAGAAAAGGTTGAACCATCCCTGGTTTGTGACTGGGATGGTACATATTACGAACAATAAGTCTCAGGACTTGCCGGAGCTTCCAGGTTGGTAAGCGTGGAGCATGAATCGGCATCTTTCTTAAATTCGTATTCGGTAACGTCAATCATTCAAACGGTAAAAAGGTTTGTTTGTGTATTTCCTACAAGTGGTATTTGACGAGTTTATGTTTTTACAAGTGGTACAGAGGTTTCTGAACTGCAAATGGTAAATCAAGGATATTAATTTGTACTTGTATTTTCCTACTTTTGGTTGGAAGACAAGATGATGAACCACATCCCCGAACATTTGTTTGATAAATCTACAAGTGGTAAAATCAATCAAACTTATTTTCCGGAAAAACCATTTTGATTAAAACAAACTTAAGTGTTTTGAAATCTAAATGGGAAAATAGTTTGTTGATAGGGGGAGTTCTGATTGTTTATGCCTAGTGAATGGCGATTTGAGGTGATTTGATATCGGTTGTCATGTTTCTGTACAGTTTGTTTTCATATTTTCGTTAATGTGTTTGCATTTTAGGGGGAGTAAGAAAATTTCAGAAAATCCAAAAACATTAGAAAATTTGAAAAAACCAAAAACATGATAAAATCAAAAATGAGTTTTGTTGTGAAAAAGAGGAAATGATAGTACATCAGTGGACTATCACGACACGCTAAAGAATTGTAAAGTCAAAATGTGATAAACGATCTTACTGCGGATATGTCAGTAGGTTTTCACACATTTAGTAAATTGAAACGAGATATAAACCTAAAATTCAAACTTACTTAATTCGTGGTAACTATTCTTGGATATATGGATAACCCCCGAAATCTTGTTTGAAAGGTCCTGTATTCTGAGATACTAGGTCTTTATACTCAGTGGTATCTGGGGTATTATCCTGGGACTTCTGCTGAATGGAAGTTCTGACCTAGTCCCCGGATAATACTTTCTGCAAAATGCTTGAAACATAGCATCGCCCTCAGCAAGCTGATGAAACAATAAAATTGATAGTCGCTGCTGTTGAAATCAAAAGATCCTCTAAAGGGGACCCACCTAAAGTCGAAGTCGTCATCTCTCTGCGTATACGGAAGTATCGACCTGAGCTCTCACGGCCCTCGCACATAACCCCTTTATAGATATCATCTGTGGTATACTCACCTGTAAGACTGAATATCTGGGATCTGGATACAGCAGTATATTCAAGTGGAGTGATACACAATTAAGTTTAAGTCTTTAAATCATTAATATCGTATCTCGAATCGATTGAAATCTGTGTGAAAATTTAAGTGGACAAACATACTGACAATCTAGGTCAATTGTTTAGATCTGAGAATGTTTAAAGCTTAACGATGTTGGTGATATGTCTCATATACACTGATATGATCCTCTTGCACAAACTCACAAAAATATTGTCTGTAAATATTTCATTTCTGCACTTTTTTTTTTTTTGGAAAAATCCAAAAAGATTTTTGGTGTGTTTTAGCATAATTTTTTAAAACTCAAAAAGATTTTTGACAACTGGTATTGAAAAACCGATTTTCAAAATTCTAAGTGCTAAACATGATGAACAATTGGTTTGGGTGTTTGTGTTTGTTTTGATAAAGAAAATCGTCACAATTCCAAGTGGTTCATCAGTATCTGATTGATTGATTGGTTTGTGAAAAGTGATGATTTTATGCTTAATCGTTTATCATAAAACTTATGTTTGTGGTAGAGTGTTTATGCAGGAAAGTCAACATTTGAGGGGGAGCATATGTTGGACTTGATAAACTCAAAAGATGTCAACATCATAGTGAGGGGGAGTCTGTTGATGATAAAAGAGAAAGAGATGAAGATAGAGAGAGAGAAGCCCAAAGACTGATCAAGACTGAAGATGTGAAGACACAACAGTGTGGAGACTCGATGGACGACTCCGTCAACATCTGAGGGGGAGTCTGTTGGTGCATTTCATCTGTTGACTTCGTCTTGGATCGAGTCATAGTCTTAGAGTGTTAGATCAGGGCACGTGTTTCGAGAATATTGGATATTGTATAGAAGTTTAGAGTCAGGTTCGCTTTTGTGGACATAGTAGGGTCGCTTATATTTCATGTGACAGGTCCGCTTATTCGTCCAAAGGAGGTCCGCTTTTACAGACGTGACCATTGGAGCGGACCTGTGTCATCTATAAATAGCCCCAAGAGCGAATCAGTTGTAACTATTGTTGAAACTCGTACCGAAGTGCTGCCGGATCGAGATTGGACTGTAAACTGTTAAATATCAATAGAAACAGGTGTTTAAAGTGATTTGATAGCTGCTCCTACGTTGATTACTTGTTTTCCGCACCTATAATTGACGAAAACTCCTCTGAACGACTCGTTTGGGTCGCTACACGATCCTACACTTTTCCAGCTGGGAAATGCGAATGCCATCAGCCAATCTTCGAACTTTGTTGACCACCTACTATAATCTTCTATAGCCATCAGCTTCGGAGGTTTATTGAATGTTCCGAATGCACTTTCAGACTCCCAAGCTTCCTTCTTCTTTTCTTTCGGTGAATTCTCGTTCGTATTGCTTGAAGACGTATCATTGTTTCCGGAATTTCCCGTGAATGCGTAAATGTCGCTGAAAGGATTCAAGAAAATATCATCCATTGTGAATGTACCTGCAAAATCAACCAACACTTAGAAAAATTTTCGAAAATTTTGAAAAACAGTGACAAATAAGCGAATCTATAATGTTCAGATAAGCGAACCAAATAAGCGAAAGCGAAAGTCCCAAAAAGCGAAGTACTCGAGCAAAATAGATATTGTTCGTTCGAGCGAACGAGAAACTGTCCGAATAAGCGGACCAGATGAGCGAATCTAGTACTTGCACAAGTGAGCGAACCAGAAATGTAAGTTCGAGCGGACCAGAGTATGTCCGTTCGAGCGAAACTATCAGTGAAATTGTCTGAACAAGCGAACCAAATTGATTATTTCGAGCGAACCTGTTGTGTATTACAAGCGAATCTCTCAATTATGTCCGAAAAAGCGAACCTCTATTTTTACCCAATTTTAACCATTTTTAATCCGAGTTTTAGCCGGAAAGTTTCTAGGGTTTGTTATTTGTATGTTTTACACGTTATACTCAATTTTCAGACAATTTCAACCGTAGGAACCACTTTAAACTCAAAAGTATGAGAGAAAGTGAGTAGAAAAGAGAGATTTCTGCAGATTCAAGTTGTAGTAGTATGAACTCCTCGTCCTAAGCTATGATACCACTTGTTTGTGGCAATCCTCACTAAACCAGGTATCCGTACGATTAAATTAATAATTTATTTGCTGCTTAATTACCGTGCTTACTTGAAATTACTGATGAACTGCTACTTGATTTCTGATACTTGTATATTCCTGCATCATACTTTACATACCGTCACTACATTATTTACATGCTGAACTCTAGTGACAAACATGATGCACAAAAGCACAGTAGCACTATGAACGGATAACCTATTGAACATGCTGACAAAGCCAGCATCAGGCAGATACTGCCTCTAAGGCCTGTATGAGCCAGAATTATTTTACTACACCCATAGTGAGTGTAGGGATACAAGGGTTGTAGAACTGCGTCTCTAGGAATAAGTTACGATGATTGGATATGCCTAAAACATACACTGAGCACAAAACACAACACTTTAATTAACATTTCAGCTTCTGGCTAGCTAATAAAGTGCCAAAACATGAGGAAAATATTCCCGACACTTTGGGGAATAAGTTGTGTCACTAAAAATGGTATTTACGACACTTAAAAGCTTTATTAAGCGCTTTAACGGATTACTATCCAACCGAACAACCGGACTATACCCGGAACATAAAAATATAGACATTAACATTATTGATCTTTTTCTGAGCCAGTTAGGGTCCCTGAACACCCTAACACTCGCCATAAAGCACAACACACCACTAACCGAGTTAATCACTTAACTTAACTAGATTAACCTAACTAGAACACCCCCCCCCCATTGTAATCGGCCCCAACTAGAAGGGGACAAGCCTTGAATTCTTTTTATTATTATAATCAAGTTGTCTAATATCTATTAGACACTTGATCCATTGGATAATTATCATATGATTTGTCTATAAGTATTATCCTAAACACACAAGATCATTCACCACACTTCACCATCCAACCACACCTCTCTCCCCTCTCTTGGTTCTCGGCCGAGAGCACCCCACCCCCATCCATCCATTTTCGATTTCCATCTTGCAAGTTCCAAGCTATACAAGTGTTACGGGTCACATACGAGGAGCCTTGGAGCAAACGGAAGACGAAGGGCCTCTCTATCTAGCTTTTATCCACGCATTTTTTGCGTAGATTCTTCCCTAGCCTCGAGCTAGAGGTATAATGCTTAAAACACTCTCTTGAACTAATCTAAAGTGGTTAATACGATGTGTAATGATTAAAACTCGGAATCTTACAAAATCATGCATTAAAGTTTACTAAAAATGCAAGTATTGTTGGCTAAAAGATCACTAGTTGTGTAAATGTTGTAGTAATTGAAATTTGTGTTTATCTAGACCCGATCTATGTTGTGGTAGCTCGGATCATCATTTAACCCGGTTTGGTTAAGGTCATGGATCTTGACATAAGCTTGTTCTGAATGGTACAAGGGTTAAAAGGTGAAACTCTACCACACGCGAATCATGAACATGTGTAAAAATGTTTTACTTGTAAAATAGTATTTAAAACTAGCAGATCTACGTATCTGCAAGTGGTATTTTCAAAAGACCAAGTGTCAAGGAAATCATGTTTTTCTAAGAATGGATCTTACACTAACAAGCATGATTTTTTATA
Organism: Helianthus annuus; assembly: GCF_002127325.2. Lineage (NCBI taxonomy): Eukaryota > Viridiplantae > Streptophyta > Magnoliopsida > Asterales > Asteraceae > Helianthus > Helianthus annuus. Next base: position 162,819,793 of record NC_035444.2, read on the forward strand.
AACCACAAGTGTGTAAACACTTGTGAAATGAAAAGTTTCGACAAAATAACAATCTTTGAAAAAGATGACGGGAAGTTGTAAAGACGGATTTACTTTAAAAACGAGGTTTTTACGAGATCAAATTACTTTATATAAAGATCCACAAAATATAATGGGATTTACAAAATAATTTTAGAGAAACTACAAGTTCATGTAATTATGCGATTTACATACTTGTCGACTAGTTGATGTGTCGGAAATTGTTTGATTGGATAAAGAAGTTGTTGAAATTGATTTTGTAAAAGAAAATGATACGCTTGAAAGCGTGGCCACCTCCAGTTACAGAGGAAACTCTGGCGAAATTTTTCTAAAAACCTAACACTTAGAAATATTTTCACTATAAGTGTTAGAAATACTTTTGACATGTTTTCGAAATATAAGTTTCGCCACGACTTTATTTACAAATATCGAAGGTGGGATTTTCACAAAATTAAACGCGAAAAATATATTTGGTAAATATATATTTTCACAACATTGTTTATGATTATTTTGTGAAAAATACATAAATATATTTTCGAACGTTAACAAATCCAAAATAATACGAACGCCTCTACGATAATTATATAAGTTACACTGGTAGTATTTATTACCACTCGAATGATAAAACGTAACTTACGCACTTTACAGAAATATTTATGAACGCGTATCTTATCAACGTATTATTTTTGGGAAAATATTGTGAAGTAAAAATATAATATTTTTGAGAAAAATATTTATATTTTGGAATTTGAAATAAATATATATTAAGTGAGACTTAATGATATAATTCGAACGCACATGTATTAAATCCCCCATCCTTGGGAAGGAGACTAACTACCAAGTATATACGAAAAGTAAACCCGAAATAGTTGTCTAACTATTTCCCAAAAACTTAAACTATAAAGCTAAGGCACGGCCGTCCGTCTAATAGAATTAGCACATGTAGGTCGTTGCACAGCTGCCTGATTTGGAGTACTTGGTAGAGACGCACCGACTGTGAGTTCATGTCCCCCTTTTCTCTTAACTGTTTTCAGTTTTCTAAACTGCGGGGGTGAAATACATGTTACTATGATTATGAGTACTTTTTACATGGTATGGTTAGCGTAAGGAGGGTTACTACTTAGATCATGTGAGTGGGTAGGCGGGAACTGGAGGCCATTAATCCTCATTGTAGGACCGAGGGACGTAAGCGGTAGATCTATCTAGGTGTAGCGAGCCCAACCCCAGGTCCAGCATAACGGACCTCGGGGTGACTTTGTGCCCCGACGCAAAATCACAAGGGTTGAGTCTTCCTACTTGCACTTCACACGTATCAATGGCCTTGCAAACCATTGGTGATCTCTTTTTTCCTTATTTGCTACATACCAGGATTTTGATAAATACAAAGGTTTATTTACTCACTTACACATGAACTCGCTCAACATTATTGTTGATTTTTCAACTTACATGTATTTCAGGGAATTAAAAGATCTGGCACGGTATGGCACGTTTTCCCGCTGCACTAGTTTCCAAGGTCATCCGGGGTTTGGGGAATGTGACTCTTTCCTGGACAAGTCACAGTCCTTAAACCATGTTTATGTTTTGTTTGGTTATTGAACAATGTTATGGTTGCTAGGGTGTTTTCCCGTTAAGACAATGGTATTGTATTTGGTTTTTAATACTTAATGGATGATCTTGCATGTTTTTAATTCATACAGCTTTGTTATGATTAAGCTATGGTATTAAGAAGTCACACCAAATTAACCACGCTTCCGCAAAGCCAGGGTGTGACAGCTTGGTATCAGAGCTCTGATCATAGCGAACTAGGATTCTTTCTCGAGTCTAGACTATGATCACTAGGGCTCTCACGAAAACATTTCTATTGCATACCACTTAAGTCCAGATCCAAAACCTTTTTATAAACAAATGTTGAGCACATTTCATTTATTATTTTAGGCTCAGTCTTGGAGGCTGAGGCTCGGTCTTGGAGGCCGAGGCTCGATCTTAGAGATCGAGGTAGATGTTTATTGTTTTAGGCTCAGTCTTGGAGGCTGAGGCTTGGTCTTGGAGGCCGAGGCTCGATCTTAGAGATCGAGGTAGATGGCTAGTGAGACTAGGAAGAGTAGGCTCAGTCATGAAGGCTGAGGCTCGGTTATGGAGGCCGAGGCTCGATCTAGGAGGTCGAGGTGGATGATAAAGCAGTCTTAGAGACTGGGAGGAATTTGGCTAGTGGGACTAGGGATGTCAGTCTAGGAGACTGGGAGGCTAGTGGGACTAGGAGAACTATGTGATTTCTTAGTTGGTGGCTTATGTGATTACTTGATTGCATGACTGATTATTTGTGCATATTTGTGTTTATGTTACAGACTCATGGACTCGCCCGGTACAGGCGATTCGGACACCACTGGACCCATACCTGTAGTATCTGATGACCTCACATCCTCAGAGCACGAGGTGCACACTTCTGATTATACCAGCACTGACGAGGATGATTTTCAGCCCTTCGCACTACCTGAGGGTGCTGATGAGCCCGCAGATGGCGCTCCCGTTGAGTACCTACCGTTGGTAGAGATTCCGGCACCTATACCCTTAGCCGTTTATCCTGCGTATGACTTACTTCTTGATGCCGAGGCTGACGGCGATATTGACCTGTATGATGATGAGCCCATCGAAGATGAGATCCAGGACGCGGCCCTTCTTCCTGCTGGCGATCTTCTGATGATCGCTGATGCTCCCGCCGAGGATTCACCTGCGCATTCTCCGGTCCCAGACTCCTTTGAGTCTGTGGCATCCGCACCTTCCCACCCTTTGAGCGCACAACAATTTTCGCATGGTTCAGACCCCGACCAGGCATCCTCTGTTGCTACTATTCCCAGCTTTGCGTTTGACCATGATGACATAGAGGATTCTGATCCTATCTTTCCCCCGAGATTCGACCCGGATCATGATATAGAGTTCATACCGATGGATCAGCCCATGGAGGATCCAGCTGACCCGGTCGATCCTATCGACCCTGAGTTCGACTTCGAGATGGCTTTTGATGATCCAGAGCCTGCCATCGCCCCTGAGCAGGCAATCGCTCTAGACCCTATGCCTGAGCATGACCCCGTACATGCTGGCATCCCTGTTGAGCCTGTTATAGCTGACCCGCCTATCGATGATCATCTGGAGGGTGATCATGTTATTGCTGCCGATCATGTCGATCCACCTCTTGTTGCTGATATACCTGTTGACCATCATGTTGATCACATTGCACCCGTTGATCCTTTTGTTGCTCCCCCACCTGATCCCGTTCCACTAGAGCCCGAGCATGCACTGTTCGCGGCACACGTGGATCCACCGGACGAGCACGCATAGCACGGGTGGATCCCTGCTGATGAGGATGTTCCTCCTATTCCCCCACACCACACTGATACACGACATGTTGATTTCTCTTTTCAGGTTCCTCAGTTTGTACCTCCAGCGAGACCTGGAGAGGGTTCTTCGGCCCATCCTTTTGGGCATGTGCCGATGTCTGTTCCTTTCAGGCCACAATTTCCACCTGTTATACCATCCGCTTCACCGTTTCGCGTGGCACCTTTTGACCCCACTAGTGAGCCTTTACTCTGGTCCTCACCGCCTGTCATGCCACCTACTGATCCTTACCATCCATTCCATGTGGGACACACTATAGAGGACGTTTTGATGTCTTTCGTTTCTTAGCACGAGTCACACACGCAGCGCATCCAGGAGCTTGAGAGAGCTCAGCTGCCACCATGCCAGTGCCATGGTCAGACACACTCTCCTTTGCAGCCATTTCGACCTGTACCCCCAGATTATGCTGCGCGTCTCTTTGCTTTAGAGCAGCAGGTTGCTTCATTCATCCATACTCAGAGAGCCATGGAGGAGGACTGGCTCCAGTTACGTCGTTTGTTTTACACTCACTTTTGTGACACTCGAGGTTTTTCCGAACGATCACCTTGTAATATTTCGTGTGTATATAAATATTATTAAATGGAAACGTGATTTTTGCATGATATGTGATGTATGTATGTATTGTATATATATATATTTATATGAGAGCCGAAACCACGACCCGAGACCATGACTCGCAACCGGGCGGTTGCGAGTGGGCCTTTGGGCCGTAACCGGTTTGGGTCGAAACCCCCAAGCCCAACCCGAAACACCCCATGTATATATATCCCACCTTCTCCTCACTTTCCCTCATTTGTTACAACACACAAACACACACTCCTCCTATTTTCTCTCAACTAGAAACCCTCAAACAACATTACCATCTCCTCCAATTTTCGGTTCAAGCTCAAGGATCCCGGACAAGAAACTCGGTCAAGACTATCACTCGGACACTCCATCTTCTTGGTTCTCTTTTCTTTGTTTTCGGCTCCTCCTTTCATAACCGGACGTGGTGACCAACGTGATTGACAAGTAACCTAAACCTACCGAGCAACCCAAGGTGAGTTCACAACTTAAAAGCATGCGTCCCGGTGGTTTGGGACACGAGACTAACAACCCTATCCCCTGGTAAAAGGGGATACCATTTACATACCTTCCCTAGTTATTGGGAACAAAACTTACTTTTCCTTCCCGGGTATTGGGAAACCTTTTGGTTAATTACTGTTTATACGGATTGCAACTAACGGCACTAAACGAAACTCTATCACTCAAGTCCCTACTACAAATACCGATTAGTCGCCGGGTTAGGCGAGCGGGTTATTAGTTGATAGCGCTATTTAGGTGTTTACCAGCCTCACACCGTGCCCTGGTTTGGGACGGGCGTGAACTAATGTACTCAGAAATCCGTCAATGATGATAGAACATTGACATCGGGGCATCCTGCGGATACGCAACGGTTACCTAGTGTTCGGTATTGGAAAACAGTTTAGTCGCTAACTTTTGGGGTAGCTCCCCAGGGCATGTATAAACGGATAAATTAACCGGTGAAACAAAGTTTTTGGTAATTAAAACTGGACAACTAGTGAACTCACTCAGCATTATTGTTGACCCCTTACTGCATGCTTTGCAGGTAACCCGTGACGAAGGAGCTTGCAGCTTGGGAATGTGTAGTGTCTGTTCACCCTTGTGTTGGGTGTTACCTTATTTTGAATCATGAACTTTGTTTTAAACTACCGTACTTATGCTTCCGCTACTTGTTGCTATTTTGGAACTTAAAACTTTAAACTCTGAACTTAATATTTACTAAGCTTATGAATAGTAAGTATTACTTTTGTTATCAACTTAAGTATTCGGTATAATTGGTGGCTGGATCCTGGTCGGTCACGCCCTCGAAGCGGGTGTCATCCGCAGGTGGATTTTGGGGGTGTGACAGATTGGTATCAGAGCCATTGGTTATAGTGAACTTGGTTTTAAAAAGGGAAAAATCTTTTTGGAGAAAACCAGACTATAACCCGTGACTCGCGACGACACTACACTCCAAGTGCAAGGCTCGACACATTTGACCTCATAGCTCGGACCAGTGTTTACTTGTTTGCTTTATGTTTCCTGTTATGATATACGTACTAGTGTGCCTAAACTAGATAGATACACCTCTCTCTTCTATCTCATTCTCGCTACACTACGACATCACACTCATACTGTGTTTTCTGGTTATGAAGACAATGAGTGGACGCGGAAGAGGAAACATTAACATGACGCAGGCTCAGTTCACTAACCTGCTCAACACAGTGGCTGCGGCTTTTGCAGCCCACCCCATAGGTAAGCTCGTTGTTTTAGGATGTATAGATCCTACCGCCACATCGACTTTTCGCCTCTAAACCTATACGCTTCGCTTCTCACGAACAGGTCAGCATGCACCGGCGCAACCACCAGTGTGTACTTTCAGAACTTTCATGGATTGCAAGCCTCTCCCTTTCAACGGCACTGAGGGTGCCATAGGTCTTCTGCATTGGATTGAGAAAATTGAAGCTGTTTTTGCTGTTTGCGAGTGTTCCCCTGCGAACTGGGTGAAGTTTGCTACTGCTACGCTTGAAGGGAGCGCGCTTTCTTGGTGGAAGGCGCAGATTCAGATGTTTGGATTGGAAACTGCAAATGCTACTGCGTGGGAGGATTTCAAGGATATGATTAAGGATGAATACTGTCACCGGGATGACATCCACAAGCTTGAGAATGAGTACTATGAGCTCAAAATGGTTGGGTCGGAGATTGAAACCTACACCAAGCTGTCCAATGACTATGCTGCTCTCTGCCCGAACATGTCACGACCAATGTACCGAAGGATCGAACTGTATATCAAAGGATTGGCTCCAGAGATTCGAAGCCATGTCACTACAGCCAACCACACTACCATTCAGCCGATCGTTCGACTTGCTCACAAACTCACTGATCAGGCCGTAGAGGAGGGCAGGTTGCCCAAAAGGATCAGTGCTACCGTCGGAACTTCTAGTGACAACAAGCGTAAGTGGGAAGGAAGTCAAAGCAAGGATGCTAACTCCACTCAGGCCCCAGCACAGCAAAGGAAAACCGAAAACAACAAGGGCACTCAACAACAGGGTGGCTATCGTGGAAACCACCCCAAGTGCAACAAGTGCAATCGACATCACAGCGGGCAGTGTGTGAAGGGCCAGTGTCAGCGATGTAACAAAATGGGGCACGAAGCCAAGGATTGTAGGAGCCAGTTCCCAGCCAGACAGAATCAGCAACAACCACAACAGCAACAGCAGCAGGGAAACGACCGAGCATGTTTTAAATGTGGGGCAACAGGGCATTTTAAGAAGGATTGCCCTGAACTGAATCAGAACCGCAACAACAATCAAGGAGCTGGGAACAACAATCAGAACAACAATGCTGGGAATGGCGCTAGAGGAAGAGCATTCGTGATTGGAGCTGGTGAGGCAAGGAATGACCCCAATGTTGTGACGGGTAAGTTCCTACTCGATGATCGTTATGTTTCTGTGTTATTTGATTCCGGTGCCGATGCTAGTTATGTATCCCTACGTATTAGTAAGAAGCTTAAGCGTCCGCTTTCGTTACTAAGTTCTCCTCATATCGTCGAGTTAGCTAATGGTAGAAACATCGAGGCCTCACATGTTGTCAAAGGCTGCAAACTGGAGTTGTCTGGTCAGACATTTAGTATCGATCTTTTCCCTGTTACTCTTGGAAGCTTCGAAGTCGTTATTGGTATGGATTGGTTATCCAAGCATCGCGCTGAGATCCTCTGTCAAGAGAAAGCAGTTCGTATTCCTCGCCGTTCTGGCGAACCCCTCATTGTACAAGGTGGCAAAAGTGGAGAAATCTCCGGCATTATCTCGTTCTTGAAAGCCCAGAAGTGTTTACGAAAAGGGCACACCGCTATCTTAGCACTTGTCACCAACACGCAGGAAAAGGAAAAGAGGATTGAAGATTTTCCGGTAGTGCGTGACTACCCCGAGGTATTTCCTGAGGAACTACCTGGACTCCCTCCCCATCGTCAGGTTGAATTCCAAATCGAGCTAGCTCCCGGAGCAGCGCCTATAGCTCGTGCACCATATCGACTAGCCCCCGCAGAATTGAAGGAACTCTCGACTCAACTACAGGAACTTTTGGATAAAGGATTTATCCGTCCTAGTTCATCACCCTGGGGAGCACCGGTACTCTTTGTTAAGAAGAAGGATGGCACGTTCCGAATGTGCATTGATTATCGTGAGTTGAACAAGGTTACCATCAAGAATCGTTACCCCCTCCCGCGAATCGACGATTTGTTTGACCAACTGCAAGGATCGAGCTACTATTCCAAGATTGACCTGCGATCAGGCTACCATCAGTTAAGGGTCCGTAGTGAAGACATTCCCAAAACTGCATTCAGAACTCGTTATGGTCATTATGAATTCCTCGTTATGCCCTTTGGAATGACCAACGCCCCTGCGGTGTTCATGGATCTCATGAACCGGGTATGCAAACCCTACCTCGACAAATTTGTGATCGTGTTTATAGACGACATCTTGATCTACTCGGAAAGTCAGGAAGAGCATGAACAGCACCTACGCCTTATCCTCGAACTCCTTCGCAACGAGCAACTGTATGCCAAGTTCTCGAAATGCGACTTCTGGCTTCGAGAAGTCCATTTCCTTGGGCACGTGGTTAACAAGGACGGAATCCACGTCGACCCAGCTAAGATCGACTCTATAAAGAATTGGCCTACCCCTAAAACTCCCACTGAAGTTCGCCAATTCTTGGGATTGGCAGGTTACTACCGCAGATTCATTCAAGGATTCTCAAAGATTGCACAACCCCTCACTACACTCACTCAGAAAGGCGTCACTTACAAGTGGAATGTAGCACAGGAATCTGCTTTTCAGAGGCTTAAGGATAACCTCTGCAGTGCTCCTATTCTCTCGTTACCTGAAGGAACGGATGACTTTGTGGTTTACTGTGATGCGTCTATTCATGGACTCGGTTGTGTGTTGATGCAACGCGAGAAAGTTATTGCTTACGCCTCTCGACAACTTAAGACACATGAAAGGAACTACACAACACACGACTTGGAGCTAGGAGCAGTGATATTTGCGCTTAAGATATGGAGACATTACCTGTACGGTACCAAGTGCACCATTTACACCGATCATAGGAGTCTCGAGCATATCTTCAAGCAGAAGGAATTAAACATGCGGCAACGCCGATGGGTTGAACTTTTGAATGATTATGAGTGCGCCATCAAGTATCATCCGGGCAAGGCAAATGTTGTGGCGGACGCCCTCAGCCGGAAAGACACTGTACCAAAGCGCGTGCGAGCATTACAACTTACCATCCAGTCTAGTCTCCCTACCCAGATTCGAAATGCTCAGATTGAAGCTCTGAAACCGGAAAACATCAGGGCTGAGTCCCTGCGAGGATCGAGGCAGCAACTAGAACAGAAAGAGGACGGCGCCTACTATGTGGCAGGGCGCATTTGGGTCCCACTTTACGGAGATCTACGAGAGCTTGTAATGGACGAAGCCCATAAGTCCCGTTATTCAGTACATCCTGGTGCAGATAAGATGTACCACGATTTGAAAACCACATACTGGTGGCCTGGCATGAAAGCCCACATAGCAGCCTATGTTGGCAAATGTTTGACCTGCGCAAGAGTCAAGATCGAGTATCAGAAACCAGCAGGCCTACTACAACAACCGGAAATCCCGAAATGGAAATGGGAGCAAATTTCCATGGATTTTGTTACAGGGCTACCTAGATCTCAACGCGGGAATGACACTATTTGGGTGATAGTAGATCGATTGACTAAGTCTGCACACTTTCTGGCCATTAAGGAAACAGACAAGTTTTCTACCTTGGCAGAAATCTATTTGAAGGAAGTAGTCTCCAGGCACGGGGTGCCAACTTCTATTATTTCTGACCGAGACGCTCGTTTTACTTCCGAATTGTGGCAAGCAATGCACAAATCCTTTGGCTCACGTTTGGACATGAGCACCGCTTATCACCCGCAAACGGATGGGCAGTCTGAACGCACCATCCAAACCTTGGAAGACATGCTTAGAGCATGTGTGATCGATTTTGGCAAGAACTGGGAGAAGCATCTACCGTTGGTGGAATTCTCCTACAACAACAGCTACCACACTAGCATTCAGGCGGCACCTTTTGAGGCATTGTACGGTCGTAAATGCCGATCACCTCTCTGCTGGGCGGAAGTTGGTGATAGTCAACTCACAGGCCCGGAACTAGTGGTAGATACAACGGAAAAGATTTCCCAGATCAGGCAACGCATGGCGGCAGCTCGTGACCGTCAGAAAAGCTACGCTGACAAGCGTAAGAGACCGTTAGAATTCCAGGTCGGGGACCGGGTTCTACTTAAAGTCTCACCCTGGAAGGGTGTGGTTCGTTTCGGTAAACGAGGCAAGCTGAATCCACGGTATGTTGGACCATTCGAAATTACCGAGAAAATCGGTAAGGTTGCTTATAGATTAAACCTGCCTGCAGAGCTGAGTGCAGTGCACAACGTTTTTCACGTAGCTAACCTGAAGAAGTGTTTGTCGGATGAGACACTTGTAATTCCTTTTAAGGAACTGACTATTGATGAACAGCTACACTTTACTGAGGAACCGATTGAGATCACGGATCGAGAAATCAAAACCCTCAAACGTAGCCAGATACCCCTTGTGCGAGTTCGTTGGAACTCACGGCGCGGCCCAGAGTTTACCTGGGAGCGGGAGGACCAGATGAAGTCCAAGTATCCCCAGTTATTCCCAAACGAAAACCCCAGCACTGAAGCTACAACCGAATTTCGGGACGAAATTCCAAACTAACGGGGGGATGATGTGACACCCCGTTGAAACACGCTAGCTTGGCAGTGGCTGCTTCAACTTTCGGGACGAAAGTTCTTAAAACTTGGGGATAATGTGACACTCGAGGTTTTTCCGAACGATCACCTTGTAATATTTCGTGTGTATATAAATATTATTAAATGGAAACGTGATTTTTGCATGATATGTGATGTATGTATGTATTGTATATATATATATTTATATGAGAGCCGAAACCACGACCCGAGACCATGACTCGCAACCGGGCGGTTGCGAGTGGGCCTTTGGGCCGTAACCGGTTTGGGTCGAAACCCCCAAGCCCAACCCGAAACACCCCATGTATATATATCCCACCTTCTCCTCACTTTCCCTCATTTGTTACAACACACAAACACACACTCCTCCTATTTTCTCTCAACTAGAAACCCTCAAACAACATTACCATCTCCTCCAATTTTCGGTTCAAGCTCAAGGATCCCGGACAAGAAACTCGGTCAAGACTATCACTCGGACACTCCATCTTCTTGGTTCTCTTTTCTTTGTTTTCGGCTCCTCCTTTCATAACCGGACGTGGTGACCAACGTGATTGACAAGTAACCTAAACCTACCGAGCAACCCAAGGTGAGTTCACAACTTAAAAGCATGCGTCCCGGTGGTTTGGGACACGAGACTAACAACCCTATCCCCTGGTAAAAGGGGATACCATTTACATACCTTCCCTAGTTATTGGGAACAAAACTTACTTTTCCTTCCCGGGTATTGGGAAACCTTTTGGTTAATTACTGTTTATACGGATTGCAACTAACGGCACTAAACGAAACTCTATCACTCAAGTCCCTACTACAAATACCGATTAGTCGCCGGGTTAGGCGAGCGGGTTATTAGTTGATAGCGCTATTTAGGTGTTTACCAGCCTCACACCGTGCCCTGGTTTGGGACGGGCGTGAACTAATGTACTCAGAAATCCGTCAATGATGATAGAACATTGACATCGGGGCATCCTGCGGATACGCAACGGTTACCTAGTGTTCGGTATTGGAAAACAGTTTAGTCGCTAACTTTTGGGGTAGCTCCCCAGGGCATGTATAAACGGATAAATTAACCGGTGAAACAAAGTTTTTGGTAATTAAAACTGGACAACTAGTGAACTCACTCAGCATTATTGTTGACCCCTTACTGCATGCTTTGCAGGTAACCCGTGACGAAGGAGCTTGCAGCTTGGGAATGTGTAGTGTCTGTTCACCCTTGTGTTGGGTGTTACCTTATTTTGAATCATGAACTTTGTTTTAAACTACCGTACTTATGCTTCCGCTACTTGTTGCTATTTTGGAACTTAAAACTTTAAACTCTGAACTTAATATTTACTAAGCTTATGAATAGTAAGTATTACTTTTGTTATCAACTTAAGTATTCGGTATAATTGGTGGCTGGATCCTGGTCGGTCACGCCCTCGAAGCGGGTGTCATCCGCAGGTGGATTTTGGGGGTGTGACAACTTTCCCCCTCCTCCACCGCCATCTGTATAGAGCTCATCATTGTTGTTTGGGTAGACGTTGGTGAGAGGACCGCGATTGCTTTTGACTGCACAGCATTTTGGAGACTACATGATGATTCTGACTTTTGTTGACATGTATTTGATGTATTTGACACTGACTTGATATAGTTTTTGGACAGGGGTGATGTAGCCCCTAGTTGATTGATGATTGTATGACACAGTGATGTACTGATACACATACTACATGGTCTCGATATATAGCAATCGTAGTATTCTCATCATATTTGATTCGCTTGATTGCTTATTTATATTTTTATGACATGGGATGTTGTGTGTATAATATTTGTGACATGGGATGTTGTGTGATTGGTATTTGTGATATATTGATAACATGAGATGTTATGTGCTATTACTATTACTATATACGTACGCTTCACTATGGCCTGACCAACGTAAACACATCTTTAGAAGATGCCGCCAAGACGTCAACAACAGCAAATGCCTACGACTCAGGCCGAACTACAGCAAGTCATTGCTGCTGCCATTGCTGAATATGCTGCCTCTCAAGGAGGAATGAGTGGAAGCAACTCTGGCAACACTGGCAACAATAACAATCCACCTCATGGGTGCACCTACAAACAGTTCTTGGACTGCAAGCCCGTAAACTTTGATGGCACAGGAGGTGCTGTCGCCTTTGTCCGCTGGGCTGAGAAAACTGAATCTGTTCTTCGCATGAGCAAATGCGCACTGGATCAGCAAGTCACCTATATCTCTGGGCTATTTTTGGATGGAGCCCTATCCTGGTGGAATTTGCAAGTACAGACACTTGGCGAAGCTGCTGCCTACGCACTGACCTGGACCGAACTGAAGGAACTCATGCGCAAAAAGTACTGCTCCCGCGCTGAAATCCAGAGATTGGAGACCGAGTTCTGGCATTTGAAAATGGAAGGTCCTAAGATAGCAGAGTATGTTCAAAGGTTCCACGACTTGTCGCATGTGGTACCCTACATGGTCATTCCTGAGTTCAAGAGAATTGAACGTTTCATTTGGGGATTAGCTCCTCAAATCATAAGCATGGTGACCTCCTCCAAACCTGCAACTATCACTGAGGCCATTGATTTGAGCGTGGCTCTCACAGAGGAGGCAATTCGTTTGAACAAGTTTGATGAAGCTGAGCCAAAGAAGAAAGAGACTCATGTGGAGTCACCTGGAGGAAACAAGCGGAAGTTTTCGAACTTCAAGCAGGGAGCCAGTGTGATTGTTAAGATAGGAGAGCAAAACGCGCCAGCTCAGGATACAGTTGGTGGTAGGAGGAAAGGTAAGGGATATATGGGTGCACATCCCAAGTGTAACTCTTGCCAACGCCATCACTCTGGTCGATGCGGGCCAAAAGTATGTGAAGCTTGTGGAAAGACTGGTCACTTGAAGGATTCCTGTTGGGCTAGTGCTGGCCGGGGAGGCCAAGGAGGATTTGGGAATAGAAATAATCGTGGTGGTATTGGGAATCGCCCACAAGGAAACAATGGAGGTGATGGGAATCGGGTCAATAATGCAAACCAAGCGGGCACTATAAATCGTAACCAGAGAAACAATCAAGTTGGAAATGGTGGTGGAAATGCACAGAGGCCCGGATGTTTCAACTGTGGTGATCTTGGGCACTACAAGAGGAATTGCCCGGAATTAAACCAAGCCCGCGGAAGGGTCTTCAACATAGAAGCAAGGGAAGCGCGCCAGGATCCCAATGTTGTCACGGGTACGTTCCCTATAAACCAACGCTATGCATCCGTTTTATTTGATAATGGCGCCGATTATAGCTTCGTGTCGTTAGAATTTAAGAATATGCTTGGTTTAGCCGCTAATAAATTAGATGTTCCGTACTCGATCGAATTGGCGAATAGGAAGTTAGTAGAAGCTAATGAAGTGATTCGAGGCTGCGTAATCGAATTGGGAGAGCGTGAGTTCGCTCTAGATCTACTACCAGTCCAGTTGGGAAGCTTCGACGTGGTAGTAGGAATGGATTGGTTATCGAGTAACAAGGCTGAGATAGTTTGTCATGAGAAGGTCGTTCGTATCCCGACCGAAAATGGTGAGACCATTGTTGTTCACGGAGAGAAGCGTGAGATGCCGTTGAGGATTATTAGCTGCCTGAAAGCAAGAAAGTGTTTGCAGAAAGGATGTGTTGCTTTTCTGGCACACATTGTGAATAAGAAAGCTGAAGAACCGAAGTTCAAAGACATCCCTGTCGTGAGGGAGTACCCAGAAGTCTTCCCAGAAGATTTGCCTGGCTTGCCGCCTCAAAGGCAAGTGGAGTTCCGCATTGACTTAGTTCCAGGCGCCGCGCCTGTGGCTAAGGCACCTTATAGACTTGCTCCGTCTGAGATGCAAGAACTGTCAACACAACTTCAGGAGTTGTTAGACAAGGGATTTATCCGACCAAGCTTCTCGCCTTGGGGAGCTCCAGTTTTGTTTGTCAAGAAAAAGGACGGTAGTTTCCGTATGTGCATTGACTACAGAGAGTTGAACAGGCTGACGATCAAGAATAGGTATCCTCTGCCAAGGTATCCTCTACAGAGAGTTCAAGCTTCTATTCGAAGATCGATTTGCGATCTGCTTACCATCAGCTAAGGATACAAGAGGAGAGTATCCCGAAGACAGCCTTCAGAACCCATTATGGGCACTACGAGTTTCTTGTTATGCCGTTTGGTCTGACAAACGCACCTGCAGTGTTCATGGATTTGATGAATCGAGTTTGTAAGCCGTACTTGGATAAGTTCGTGATTGTATTCATCGATGATATTTTGATTTATTCAAAGACGAAGGCTGAGCATGAGCAGCATTTAAGAGCCATTCTGGAGCTGCTAAAGAAGGAACAGCTATACGCCAAATTCTCTAAGTGCGAGTTTTGGCTAAGAGAAGTGCAATTCCTTGGGCACGTGGTAAATGGAGATGGAATCCACGTGGATCCCACCAAGATCGAGGCGATCAAGGATTGGGAAACGCCAAAGACGCCAACCGAGATTCGGCAATTCTTGGGTTTGGCTGGCTATTACCGAAGATTCATTGAGAATTTTTCAAAGATCGCTCAACCATTGACGCTCCTCATGCAGAAAGATAAGAAGTTTGATTGGGGAATCAAACAGGAAGAAGCGTTCCAGATATTGAAAGATAAGCTTTGCAACGCGCCAATCTTAGCCCTACCGGAAGGTACAGATGATTTTGTGGTATACTGCGATGCTTCACGTCAAGGATTGGGTTGTGTGTTGATGCAACGCCAAAAGGTTATTGCCTACGCATCGCGTCAGTTGAAAGTGCATGAAAAGAACTATACCACTCACGATTTGGAGCTTGGCGCAGTGGTTTTTGCTTTAAAGATCTGGAGGCACTACCTTTATGGTACGAAATGTACAATCTTCACAGATCACAAGAGCCTGCAACATATATTCAACCAGAAGGAGTTGAATATGAGGCAAAGACGATGGGTTGAACTGTTGAATGATTACGACTGCGAGATAAAGTATCATCCAGGGAAGGCGAATGTGGTCACCGATGCCCTAAGTCGAATAGAGAGAATCAAGCCCATAAGGGTTAGGGCTTTGGAGATGATTATTCGAACCGATTTTCCTCTTCGCATTCGTGCCGCGCAGAAAGAAGCTCTCAAAGAGAGAAACCTTGAAGAAGAGTATCTCCGTGGGATGGAGAAGTTATTGGTACCAAACAAGGAAGGAACGTTGTGTTTTGAGAAAAGGATTTGGGTTCCTTTGTTTGGAGGTTTAAGAAAGGTTATTTTCGATGAAGCTCACAAATCGCGGTACTCTATCCACCCTGGAGCGGATAAGATGTACCAGGATCTTAAAGATTATTATTGGTGGCCTAGGATGAAAGGCGATGTGGCTGTTTACGTGAGCAAATGTTTAACTTGCGCTAAGGTTAAAGCGGAATACCAGAAGCCTTCAGGACTTCTGCAACAACCAGAGATTCCCAAGTGGAAGTGGGAACAAATCTCCATGGATTTTATTACGAAATTGCCAAGAACGCCAAGAGGCCATGACACTATCTGGGTGATAGTGGATCGATTAAAAAAGTCAGCACACTTCTTGCCTATCAGAGAGAAGGATAATGCAAGTAAATTGGCTGAAATTTACATGAGAGAGATTGTTACACGCCATGGAGTACCTCTCTCGATTATCTCCGATAGAGACGGAAGGTTCGTGTCAAGGATATGGCAATCCTTCCAAGAAGCTTTTGGCTCGAAGTTGAATATGAGCACTGCTTTTCATCCGCAAACCGACGGTCAAAGCGAGCGGACGATTCAGACGTTGGAGGACATGCTGAGAGCGTGTGTTATGGATTTAGGCGGTAGCTGGGATAAGCATTTGCCTTTGGTTGAGTTTTCATACAACAACAGCTACCACACCAGTATTGGTGCCGCGCCATTCGAAGCTTTATATGGGCGCAAATGCAGATCACCGCTCTGTTGGTCTGACGCCGGTGATAGACAGTTGGTTGGTCCTGACGTAGTCCAGGAAACCACCGACAAGATTGCACAGGTACGAGATCGCATCAGTGCGGCTCGTGACCGGCAGAAAGCCTACGCGGATCGAAGCAGGAAACCTCTAGAGTTTGAGGTTGGTGATATGGTTTTGTTGAAGGTATCACCCTGGAAGGGTGTGGCACGCTTTGGGAAGCGTGGAAAGTTGAATCCGCGATATATTGGTCCGTTCAGGATTTTGGAAAGAATTGGGACCGTAGCATACAATCTGGACTTACCTGCTGAACTGAATGGTGTTCACGATACATTTCATGTATCCAATCTGAAGAAAAGTCCAACACAAGATACCGTTGTCATTCCTACCGACGAAATTCATGTTGACGACACGCTCCACTTCGTTGAAGAACCGGTTGAGGTCACGGATTGGAAAGTGAACAAGACCCGCCGGAGCAGTGTCAAGCTCGTCAAAGTTCGTTGGAATGCCCGCCGTGGTCCTGAATTCACCTGGGAGCGTGAGGACCGAATGAAAGAAAAATACCCCCATCTATTTCCCAAGAACCCTGCTTCTACAAGCAGAACTTAAATTTCGGGACGAAATTTTTCTAACGGGGGGAGAATGTGGCAACCCTCACTAAACCAGGTATCCGTACGATTAAATTAATAATTTATTTGCTGCTTAATTACCGTGCTTACTTGAAATTACTGATGAACTGCTAATTGATTTCTGATACTTGTATATTCCTGCATCATACTTTACATACCGTCACTACATTATTTACATGCTGAACTCTAGTGACAAACATGATGCACAAAAGCACAGTAGCACTATGAACGGATAACCTATTGAACATGCTGACAAAGCCAGCATCAGGCAGATACTGCCTCTAAGGCCTGTATGAGCCAGAATTATTTTACTACACCCATAGTGAGTGTAGGGATACAAGGGTTGTAGAACTGCGTCTCTAGGAATAAGTTATAATGATTGGATGTGCCTAAAACATACACTGAGCACAAAACACAGCACTTTAATTAACATTTCAGCTTCTGGCTAGCTAATAAAGTGCCAAAACATGAGGAAAATATTCCCGACACTTTGGGGAATAAGTTGTGTCACTAAAAATGGTATTTACGACACTTAAAAGCTTTATTAAGCTTTAACGGATTACTATCCAACCGAACAACTGGACTATACCCGGAACATAAAAATATAGACATTAACATTATTGATCTTTTTCTGAGCCAGTTAGGGTCCCTGAACACCCTAACACTCTCCATAAAGCACAACACACCACTAACCGAGTTAATCACTTAACTTAACTAGATTAACCTAACTAAACATCAACCAACTAGTTAGAATCGAACTAGAACCCCCCCCCCATTGTAATCGGCCCCAACTAGAAGGGGACAAGCCTTGAATTCTTTTTATTATTATAATCAAGTTGTCTAATATCTATTAGACACTTGATCCATTGGATAATTATCATATGATTTGTCTATAAGTATTATCCTAAACACACAAGATCATTCACCACACTTCACCATCCAACCGCACCTCTCTCCCCTCTCTTGGTTCTCGGCCGAGAGCACCCCACCCCCATCCATCCATTTTCGATTTCCATCTTGCAAGTTCCAAGCTATACAAGTGTTACGGGTCACATACGAGGAGCCTTGGAGCAAACGGAAGACGAATGACCTCTCTATCTAGCTTTTATCCACGCATTTTTCGCATAGATTCTTCCCTAGCCTCGAGCTAGAGGTATAATGCTTAAAACACTCTCTTGAACTAATCTAAAGTGGTTAATACGATGTGTAATGATTAAAACTCGGAATCTTACAAAATCATGCATTAAAGTTTACTAAAAATGCAAGTATTGTTGGTTAAAAGATCACTAGTTGTGTAAATGTTGTAGTAATTGAAATTTGTGTTTATCTAGACCCGATCTATGTTATGGTAGCTCGGATCATCATTTAACCCGGTTTGGTTAAGGTCATGGATCTTGACATAAGCTTGTTTTGAATGGTACAAGGGTTAAAAGGTGAAACTCTACCACACGCGAATCATGAACTTGTGTAAAAATGTTTTACTTGTAAAATAGTATTTAAAACTAGCAGATCTACGTATCTGCAAGTGGTATTTTCAAAAGACCAAGTGTCAAGGATGTTGGTGCAGTTGTCTGTCGACTACATCTTCGTTCGAGTCTTAGAATAGGAATGGTTGTAAAATGTACGAAATACTAGAAATTGTGAGATTGTATAGGTTTTAAGTAGTTGGATCGCTCTTTAGGTCATTTAGTGTTTGGACCGCTCGAACGTCAATTGTATGAACCGCTCGTGTGAACAAACAAGTGGATCGCTTGAACGACATCATGTAGGACCGCTCGAGTGACTACTTGGACCGCTTATTGGGCCTGTCCAATAAGCGGTTCCAAAACACTATATATACCCCATCAGCGATCCCAGTTGTAACAGTTAGAACAGTGAGAGAAATCGTGCCGAAGTGCTGCCGGTGCGAGATTTGAAGTGTAATCAGCGTCAAATCAATAAAACAAGTAGTTAAAGTGATCTGCGTGCTATTTCTACCTTAGTTTCTTGTTATTCCGCACCTGAAACCAAGGAGAAAGTCTCTGAACGCCTCGTTCGGGTCAGAATACCATCCTACAAGTGGTATCAGAGCTCAGGAGGAGGTTCTCTGCAGAAATTAGCCGGATTTCGTCACTTTTTCTTACTTCTACACCTTCTTTTTCTGATTCGGGAAGATTTCACGGTCGGAATTCGCTCAATTTTTCACAGATTGTGCGAAATAGTATCGAGATAAACCCTAGAAAGTTTCAGATCAAAATTCAAAGTTTAAGTGAGACAAAATTGGAATCGAATGTGGACCGCTTGTTCGAACATAGCTTGAACCGCTCATTCGAACAGTTCTGAATCACTCATCCGGACGTTATGTGGACCGCTCATTCGATCGGTTGACCTGGTTCGTTCAAAATTTCATTTTTGGACCGCTTATCCGGACCATTGTGAATCGCTCATTCGGTCGGATTGTTCTTGGATCGCTTATTCGGACACTTCTGGACCGCTCGTATAGCATCATATCTGGACCGCTTATTCAGACAAGTGGTTGGACCGCTTATTTGGCATATTATTGGACCGCTTATTTGGACAAATCCTAGTTCGCTTATTTGGCCCAATTAGTTTGATCTTGTGTTCAATTGCTGATTGGTCCGCTTTTCCGTCACACTTAGTTCGCTTATTTGTCAACAAACACGTGTCGGGTTTTTATGAAAATGACGATGGTGTTTGATGAAGAAGTAATAGTCTCTGCAAAAGAAGTAGTTGAAAAAGTTCCGGTTTTTGATCACTCATCTGATGAGGAAAGTGACCATTATGAAAAAGAAATCCGGAGACTTGAATATCTTCGACAACATCTTCAACCTGATCAACGTTGTTCAAATTTATATTATGTCGATAAAATTGAAAAATTGAAAGAAAAGATCAGAGCAGAGCTGAGAAAGAAGTAAAAGCATCAACAAAAGAAAAGCAAATCAAACATAGTGTGACAAGAAAAGTTGAAGAATCTGTGAAGAATGAATCTTCAAGTTCTGCATCAGTGTGCTCTAAATGTGACGACTTTAAGACTAACAATGACAAACTCTTGAAGGATGCGGAAAGTTTGACATCAAAAGTCAAGAAGTTGGAAGACGAGAAGCAAACTGATGAAAAACATATTCTAGATTTGAAGGAAAATTGTGAGAAACTGAAAGCTGAAAATGACAAACTGTTGGATGGGTTGAACAGTTTGACATTCGAAAACAAAGGTTTGAAATAAAATGTAAAGGTTTTTGAAAACAAACAGAAATCATCAGAAAATGATGATTTCTGGATAAAACTTGAGAACAAAAATTTGAAAGCTAATGAGACAAAATTTCAAGAACAGATAAAAGTTTTGGAAAATGAAAAATCTGTTCTTGAAAACATGAAGAATGACAATGAAAATTCTATCAAGTCTCATCTTGAGAGAATATCTCAGCTTGAGGAAGAAGTTAAGAATTCCAGGATCAAGATAGATGAACTTGAGAAGAAATTGATCAGTTTTACGATTAAATCTGACAAGTTGAATATTCCTTGTCCAAAACCGATCAATTCAGTTCCAATAAGTGACAATGTCACAAACTTTGACTCTGTCAAAGTTGAAGATTGTGATGAGACACCTGATGATGAAAATGTTAAAAAAGAAAAACAAAAATTGTTTTTAAAATTGAAAGAAAAATTTCAGAAAACTGTTCTGCAATCAACTGAAAAAGGTGAATGCTCTAAGCAAAAGTCTTTGAAGAAGAAAGCAGAACAGAAACAAAAAGATAATAAAAGTTCATCGGGTCGATCATCCAATCAAAAACAAAAATTACAAAAAGTAAAAAATGAAAATTCAAAAATTGTTGGTAATAAGTGGTGCAGGTCAGACCACAGTGCTAAAGCGTCAAATCCAGGAAATGTGAGGAAGGAATACCATCAGGCCAAACAGTGTTACGACTTGAATGTTTGGAACAACGGTGGTAACTGGTATGATAACAGGGTGTGCTACAGCTGCGGATATCAGGGGCATATTGCTGTTAACTGCCAATACTGGAGTTATGAGACCAGGAGGTGCTATAATTGCAATATCAAAGGTCACATTGCCAGAGATTGCCCAAGAAAATCGAATGACAGGTTAAGGGCCAATTCTCAGAAAACGTCAAAGAAGATACCAGTCGTTGTCAAGCCCAAAGAATTGAAAGCTTCGGGTCAAAACGTCAAAGAACAGAAGGTCAAAGAATCTAAAGTTCAAGAAACAAAAGTGAAGCTTTCACAGGGGCAGAAAGACCGACTGAGGAAAAAGAGATTTTGATAGAAGATTTGGAGAAGACTTGGAGGAGAAGACTTCTAGAGAGAGAAAGTAGAGAGAGAAAGTATTGTATTTTGTGATTCTTGTACTGAGAAATTTTATTCAGCAGATGAGTCTGAGACAAAGTCTGATGCTGAAATTAAGAAAAAGAAAAAGAGAAAGAAGGCCAGAGAATATCTGGAGAAGATTTTGTCCTCGGGTTCACCCGACAGATCGAAGAAGAGTGCTGATGAATCAACTTCCTCAACTGCAAAGTCCAGCAAGTCGAATTCATCAGATGCAAATCTGAGGACAAAAGAGGAGAAAAAGAAGAAAGTGAAGTTTTCACTTCCTGGCGATGAATCTGTTTCTTCAGAAACAAAGGAGCCACATGTCGGCGATGAATCTGACTCATTAAAGTCAGACAAGCCACATTCAGGCAATGATTCTGGTATGGTAAAACCAGAAGAGCCATGTGTTGAGGTAAAGGTCGAGAATTCTAGTTTAACAATGGATGAGAAAAATTTTCCACCATTGTTGAACAAGAATTCAAAATCACCCAAGGCTGGTCAGGCTTGGGTGAAACTTTTCAAATAGAAAAACCTGACTTGCCGGAGCTCCCAGGTTTGTAAGCGTGGAGCATGAATCGGCATCTTTTTAAATCTATGTTTGAAGATTTTGCAGGAATTGTCGGAGATCCCAAGATGGTATCGTGGATCATGAATCGGCATCTTTCTTGAATTTTATTCGGTAACGTCAATCATGCAAACGGTAAAGAGGTTTGGTTATGTTTGTGAATGTTTTACAAGTGGTAAAAAGATTTGATTGTGCACAAGGTAAATCAAGGACATTAACTTGTACTTGGATTTTCCTACTTTTGTGTAGATAACAAGATGATGAAGTAACCCCGTACCTAAACTGTTTGGTAAACAAACTAAGTTTTCCGGAAAAGCCATTTTGATTAAAACAAACTTAAGTGTTTTGAAATCACAATGGGAAAATAGTTTGTTGTGAGGGGGAGTTTTGATTGTTTATGCCAGGTGGATAGAGAATTGAAGTGATTCTCATCAGGTTGTCAAGTTTGTACAGTTTGTTTCAAATTTTCCCAGAAAATCAAAATTGAAACATATTTTGATTTTAGGGGGAGAAAAATTTTAAAAAAAATTAGAAAATTTGAAAATGTGAAAAACATTAAAAATTTAAAAATGAGTTTTGTTGTGAAAAAAGAGGAAATGATAGTAAATCAGTGGACTATCACAGCATGCTAAAGAAATGTAATGTAAAATGTGATAAACGGTCTCACTGATGATGTGACGATAGGTTTTTATACATTTAGTAGATTTGTTCGGGATATAAACCTAAAATTTCAAACTTGTGAAATTCGTGGGGAACACTACTTGGATATATAGGTAGCCCCTCGTTTGAAAGGTCTCGTATTCTGATATACTAGGTGTTTATACTCTATGATGTCTGGGGTATTATTCCGGGACTTCTGCTGAACGGTAGTTCTGACCTAGTCCTTGGCTAATACTTTCCACAAAATGCTTGAAATATAGCATAAAGCCCTCAGTTGATTAGACAATAAAATTGATAATCATCTGTTGTAGCTGAAAAGATCCTCTAAAGTGGACACACTGCTAAGTCGAAGCTGATATCTCTCTGCTGAACGGAAGTTCTGACCTGAGATCCCTCAGTTCTCGCATCTTTCCCCTAATTTATGTACAGACATCATTGTAGTGTTCATACCTGTGAGACTGAATATTGGGATTCTGGATACGGGAGTATATTCAAGAGGTGGGACACATGAATTGAACTAAGTTCATAAAATACCTAAATAGTATCCTGAATAGATTGAAAATTGTATGAAAATTTAAGAGGACAATTATATCGTCAATCTACGTGAATCGTTTAGAACTTAAAACGATTAAAAGCTTAACGGTGCTTGTGTCATGTCTCAAAAACTGATATGATCCTCTTGCACAAACTCACAAAAATATGTTTGTTTTGCATTTAAATTTTTGTCTTTGCATTTTTGTTTCATATTTTCAAAAATCCAAAAAGATTTTCGACAACTGATGGTGAAGAGCTGATTTTCAAAATCTCAAAGGCTAAACTTGATGAACAGACAGGTTGGTTAATTGGTTTGAAATGTTTAAAATGATTCATTAGGTTGAATCAGAAATTGAAATGTTTCAAATTTATGATCAGTGTTTAATTTGTAAAAATTCTCAAATGATTTGTTGATTCATTAAGTTGAATCACAACATTATTTGTTTGTGATAGAGTGTTTGAGATGTATGCAGATGATGCAGATGATGAGCTGAACAGAGAGAAGCCAGGAGATAATTTCTATGGTGGTAACAAATCCCAGACGACTATCCTAGCAGGGTGATAGGGGGAGTCTGATGAAAGTTATAGCCAAAGAAAGAAAGACCAGGCAGATTTTTTGAAGAAGACCGAACTATATCCGAGAATGTCTTGTTGAAGACTCTCACTGAAGATTCCGTCAACATTCAAGGGGGAGTCTGTTGGTGCAGTTGTCTGCCGACTACATCTTCGTTCGAGTCTTAGAATAGGAATGGTTGTAAAATGTACGAAATACTAGAAATTGTGAGATTGTATAGGTTTTAAGTAGTTGGATCGCTCTTTAGGTCATTTAGTGTTTGGACCGCTCGAACGTCAATTGTATGAACCGCTCGAGTGAACAAACAAGTGGATCGCTCGAACGACATCATGTAGGACCGCTCGAGTGACTACTTGGACCGCTTATTGGGCCTGTCCAATAAGCGGTTCCAAAACACTATATATACCCCATCAGCGATCCCAGTTGTAACAGTTAGAACAGTGAGAGAAATCGTGCCGAAGTGCTGCCGGTGCGAGATTTGAAGTGTAATCGGCGTCAAATCAATAAAACAAGTAGTTAAAGTGATCTGCGTGCTATTTCTACCTTAGTTTCTTGTTATTCCGCACCTGAAACCAAGGAGAAAGTCTCTGAACGACTCGTTTGGGTCAGAATACGATCCTACAAAGGAAATCATGTTTTTCTAAGAACGGATCTTACACTAACAAGCATGATTTTTTATAAACCACAAGTGTGTAAACACTTGTGAAATGAAAAGTTTCGACAAAATAACAATCTTTGAAAAAGATGACGGGAAGTTGTAAAGACGGATTTACTTTAAAAACGAGGTTTTTACGAGATCAAATTACTTTATATAAAGATCCACAAAATATAATGGGATTTACAAAATAATTTTAGAGAAACTACAAGTTCATGTAATTATACGATTTACATACTTGTCGACTAGGTGATGTGTCGGAAATTGTTTGATTGGATAAAGAAGTTGTTGAAATTGATTTTGTAAAAGAAAATGATACGCTTGAAAGCGTGGCCACCTCCAGTTACAGAGGAAACTCTGGCGAAATTTTTCTAAAAACCTAACACTTAGAAATATTTTCACAATAAGTGTTAGAAATACTTTTGACATGTTTTCGAAATATAAGTTTCGCCACGACTTTATTTACAAATATCGGAGGTGGGATTTTCACAAAATTAAACGCGAAAAATATATTTGGTAAATATATATTTTCACAACATTGTTTATGATTATTTTGTGAAAAATACATAAATATTATTTTTAGAGTAAAGATAACATTTTCGAACGTTAACAAATCCAAAATAATACGAACGCCTCTACGATAATTATATAAGTTACACTGGTAGTATTTATTACCACTCGAATGATAAAACGTAACTTACGCACTTTACAGAAATATTTATGAACGCGTATCTTATCAACGTATTATTTTTGGGAAAATATTGTGAAGTAAAAATATAATATTTTTGAGAAAAATATTTATATTTTGGAATTTGAAATAAATATATATTAAGTGAGACTTAATGATATAATTCAAACGCACATGTATTAAATCCCCCATCCTTGGGAAGGAGACTAACTACCAAGTATATACGAAAAGTAAACCCGAAATAGTTGTCTAACTATTTCCCAAAAACTTAAACTATAAAGCTAAGGCACGGCCGTCCGTCTAATAGAATTAGCACATGTAGGTCGTTGCACAGCTGCCTGATTTGGAGTACTTGGTAGAGACGCACCGACTGTGAGTTCATGTCCCCCTTTTCTCTTAACTGTTTTCAGTTTTCTAAACTGCGGGGGTGAAATACATGTTACTATGATTATGAGTACTTTTTACATGGTATGGTTAGCGTAAGGAGGGTTACTACTTAGATCATGTGAGTGGGTAGGCGGGAACTGGAGGCCATTAATCCTCATTGTAGGACCGAGGGACGTAAGCGGTAGATCTATCTGGGTGTAGCGAGCCCAACCCCAGGTCCAGCATAACGGACCTCGGGGTGACTTTGTGCCCCAACGCAAAATCGCAAGGGTTGAGTCTTCCTACTTGCACTTCACACGTATCAATGGCCTTGCAAACCATTGGTGATCTCTTTTTTCCTTATTTGCTACATACCAGGATTTTGATAAATACAAAGGTTTATTTACTCACTTACACATGAACTCGCTCAACATTATTGTTGATTTTTCAACTTACATGTATTTCAGGGAATTAAAAGATCTGGCACGGTATGGCACGTTTTCCCGCTGCACTAGTTTCCGAGGTCATCTGAGGTTTGGGGAATGTGACTCTTTCCTGGACAAGTCACAGTCCTTAAACCATGTTTATGTTTTGTTTGGTTATTGAACAATGTTATGGTTGCTAGGGTGTTTTCCCGTTAAGATAATGGTATTGTATTTTGTTTTTAATACTTAATGGATGATCTTGCATGTTTTTAATTCATATAACTTTGTTATGATTAAGCTATGGTATTAAGAAGTCACACCAAATTAACCACGCTTCCGCAAAGCCAGGGTGTGACATTGTTGGACCGTGTTCCGACCCTGAAAAGTCAGCCGAGACAGTTCATCTTCATGTATAAAGGCGGAATCAGTATATATGAAGTTACACAGCTTGTCCTTTCCAATTCCCTTTCTTTTATTGCTTTCTGAAGTGATTTTGACAGAGTTTCGTTCCAAAAGCACACACACCAGTATCTAGATCCGCTCAAATGATCAGGTACATATAGGCCTGAGTGGTTCGCTCATATGGACTGCCATATGAGCGGACCTACAACATTGACGTATAAGCGAACCTCACCTGATGACACACTATAAGCGAACCTATCAAGAACCTTATGAGCGGACCTACTAACTAATGTTCACAAAAGCGAACCTAATCCATAAAATACATATATTAACTTTCTAGACCCTCTGTTGACCTATTTTGACCTAAGACTTCACGTAGACGTAGTCAACACACATTCCATGCATCAACAGTTTATTACCTTGTCGGTTCGGAAACGGACAAGTTGTGGGGGTTGCAACTCAGCATCGAAAGCTTATGTTTCGGACACCTCATGAATATCCTCATATTGTTTCCATGTGTTTGTCATCATTTGTCATATTTCCGGAGTCCCGGAAATGCTAAATTATTATTTTGGACGATTTAAAATTGTCTTATTTTTAGTGAAACGGACGATTTAGCGATTAGGGCGTTGTACCGGAAAGTCTTGTATCTTTGTAAGATATGTTTTCGTATTAGTGTTTTCTTATATAAACGGACTCAGTTATGTTAGCTGTGTGTCGTTTTTCCTTGTTTCGTTCTGTTTTCACGGTTTTGCTGGCATGAATAGTGTGACCGTGAATAGTGCACGCAGCACTTTTTGCCAACACTTTTAGGACATTGTTTAATTGATTTCGCAATACGACGAAAACCAACATATATTATATCATTGTTTTCTTGTCCTAACACTGTCGTCTAATGTACAACACAGTTACGTAATTAAATTATGCTAATTGCATGAGATTATATACTAAGAATAGTGATTAGACTGTACGGAATTTCCGGTTATTTGCCATTTGTCACGTGATACATCCAACGATTACAAATGGTTCACATACATCCAACAATTACCAATGGTTCACATACATCAAACGATTACAAATGGTTGTAGGATCGTTGTCGGACCCGTTATGAGTCGTTCAGAGGCGTTCTACTCAGAATGAAAGGCGGAAACAGACATAATGAGTTGAATTCAGCTAGATTTCACTATAAACTGTCTTTGTATTGATTCTGAAAAGATTACAGGTCGGTAGACACTTCGACAGCGCTTCGCCGTCGGAAAACACCTAGTTAATTTCGTATCAACTAACACGAGATCACACCTATTTATAGTTGATTTAATTCCGCATGAAACACACTTCAAGCGGAAATACATTCACACGATATTACATCTCAAGCGATATTACAGACTTCACACGAAATTAACATGTAATTCCGTGCGGAATTACATGGACACTATTCAAACGAAATTATGCTGCTTCATGCGAAATTAACTATTTGCTTGATTCCTTGATCTTCGTGCCATGTATAATTCAAGACTTGATACAAGACGAAGTCAGCAGATGTATGCACTAACTGTCACACCCCGACCACGATAAAACAACAAATCCTGGCGGAAACATCGGGGAGTGTTGTAACAGAATCATTGTTTCAAAACACACAGAAATTTAAAGTTTTGTTTTATTAAACATTAAACATTTACATCGTCTTGAGATCTAACAAACAAGTTAAACATAGTCTATTATTGTTATTAAGTCACTAAGGCCTCGTCCAGTCCTATGTGAGTATGCATCCTAGCAATCAACATCATTCAACAATACCTGAAACATATGTGAAAACAAAGTCAGCAAAGAAATGTTGGCGAGTACATAGGTTTTATGAGAGTGTCGGATTCATGGCTAGTTTACATGGTGCAATACTTAATTAAAAACCTTGTTTTAAAAAAGATAGTATTGCGACATAATTAACCGACTCAAATCAAGTTGGTTATAGTTTTATAAAATCTCGTAGCCATGATTCTTAACCCAAAACATTTAGTTAAATCAATTTGTAAAACATCTCGTAAACACTCATTAACAAAACTCGTATGGTTTATATCATTTTAAAAACCTCGTTGTGTGACATCGTTTTAAAATCTTTTTCCCCAGTGAACTAAATAATGACACAAAATGTAAATATGATAAGAGCACATATATATAAGATGTACCAGTGGCGTATCTACCATGCTTTTATCATACTACACCTGTCCCATTATCTAATCACAACCAAAAACCAATTGTTTAACCAAATCGTTTATCTCGTTTAAGCCGTTTCAAATCGTTTAACTTGTCCCAAAATCGTTTAACTCGTTTTAATAGTGAAACTACTTTTGGTCGTCTCGCTAATAACATTAAAACCTTCGTGACTCGACTATCTTGCCTTTCACATTAATAAACCACCAAAGGGTAAATTAACAATCACAGATTCGGTCGCTACCCACCTAACCCACACATAACCATGGGTGCAGTCTGATAACGAGATTTGTCAGATCCTATGGTACCATAACCTAATACTGGTCGGTTTGGCCAAAATTAATGAATGTTATTCGTTTTGTAATTACAACCAACAAGTTTGTTCACTTTATCAAAATCGTTATTAATTTAATATAAACCATTTCAATCGTTTTCAAAAACCATCGTTAAAACATTGAAATCATTTAACACATATGAATCACCCAAAACAATCGAAAACAGTAAAATAGGGGAACTATGTACTCACTTGAGAATGCTTAGTGGTCTTTGAACAACAACCAAGCAAAGCTAGAGGGAGCACGGAATCAATCAGCAACCTAATAACTATATAAATAAACCGGACCTAAGTCGGAAGATCGGATAGGATGAGGTCTTGTAAACCAAATGAGTTATTGGAACTCATATGACATGGTTTAACAATGCCTGCATACTAAATCGAAACCTACCTAAGTGCTTTCAACCCGTTACGACCCATTAAGGTAGCTTACGCTACTTTAACGCGTTGTTCGCGCACTTGCGCGTTCGAGACGTCTAACTAGTCCTATGACAAGTATTATATGCCTAAACATGTTTAGTTATGTTGTATAATCAGTTAAGTGACAAATGTTTGGGTTACATATGCTTAAAATCCAATTATGCATAAAAAGGGCGTTTTGGTAATTTACCTAAGGCATATAAACTACCTATCATACAACTACTTAAACTAGGTAACCATAAGGTATAACCTCGTAAGGTTATTCCCTATGCAACTATGGTCACTAAACGTGCTTGGTCGAATCCTAATGATCGACCAAACGGGTCTAGTTCGAGAGTCTAAGCGGTGGTTTAGACCGCTTGACTTACGACTCTAAACAAGCACTAAACTAAAAGTGACGAGCTAAGCATGTTAAAACATGCTTACTTAAGTTAGAAAACAGGTTTTGATATCAAAACAAAGTGTTTTGTTACCAAGAGTAGTTTGGTTGCAAAATACGCTTAAATGCGCATTTTGACCGAAACTACGACTCGTCACTACGCCTGGTCAACGTGGTAATCACTAGGTATAGTCACTAAGGACTATAACCATCGTGATTACGCTCACGTTGCGAAGTTCAAACGAACTTCTCGTTGACCATCTCGTGGTCGAAGCTAAAAGTCAAACATCGAAAAGCGATAAAAGAATGAAAGAGGACTTACAAAGGGTCCAAATAGATTTGGTTCCAAGTATTCTCAGGTAGGTAGTGAATAATCACAACCACTTAGAGAAATCTCAAACCAAATGCAAGGAAAATGGAATGAAAGCTTGGCCTTTATATAGTTTTCGCAAAACCGTTAAGATCATTTCTTGGAGAGGAGGGAATGATCTAGGCCATACAAGTGTTAAGGACTGATTGGGGGACTTGTTATCCACACAAACCAGCCCATAGCATGAAACACCATTGATCAAAACCATCAAAATTGAGCTGAATGACCAGATTCAATGTTTCTGTCTGATAGGCTCTTGCGCCCCGCGTAAGAATTAAGCTTGGGCTTACGCCCCAGGCCTAAGAACTTTGACAGATTTACATTTTTAGCCCCTGCATGCCCAAAACTTGGTTTTCGATGCATTTTTGACACGTTTAAGCCCCGTTAACCCTATTTCAAGGCTCTAAAATGATGTTAAAGTATTGGGAACTCAAAACATGCTCAAAAATATCTCGGATGTCGGTTCGTTTGGTCGTACGGTTGCATTGTTTGGTTAATTACGACGGAAGTCGTAACAAACGCAATAATGATCCAAATTAAGCGACGAATGTAATTTTATCATGCCAATCACTAAAATAAAATATTTTAATGATTACATAAATTTTTGGGTGTCCGGATATATTCAGAACGTAAGATATGCGCGAAATGCAAACTTGTGCACTTTTTGACGCTTTTAGTCCCTGAATGACCAATAAGTTTATTTTAGCATACTGAACCCCTCAAAGCCTATTTCTAAGATATGTAAAGGATAATTAGGGTATGTTTAACTTATGATTAAGTTCCGGAATGTTCGTTACTATACAAATCGGCATACCTTCGCAGTTTGTCGAAATTAGTCCCTATAAGCGAATAAACTTGATTTCGACACACCAAACCTTCCAAAACTTATTTCTAAGTTATGTAAAGGTTATTTAAGGTATGTTAAGCCTTTTTCACTATTCCAGAGTGTTTGTCGTGTTAAACTGATTACGTTTACGCATTAGCTTGCGTATAACCTTCAAGAAAGCGATTTAAAGCTTGAAATCAACCAAGAACTGATATGTGCAAATGATACACATATTTACACAAATCCCAAGTATGAAATACAATATTTCATTGATTTGGTATTTGTTTGATGGCCATGGAGGTACAGATGTCACAGTCTCTCTACTTCAGGAAATTTCGTCTCGAAATTTAATTAGAGGAAACTTGTGAGAGCTCGAAACATGAAGTCGAAAAGATAAGACAGTACTGGTTAGGGTTCTGAACATCTAGTAACTTTAATAACATTATGTTTGCAATGTAAGAGGGACACTTATATACAAGTATGCCATTGGTGCGTCCACCGTACCTCCGTTACATTGTTCACGTTCTGTTATTGTTGCCACTATCGGTTCTTACACATGATAAATCTTACTGTGGTTTCTGTGCACTGAATTTCATAATTATGTACGCGTCCATAATTACGTAATTCCTTGCATAGTCCACACAGTGTATTTGATAATGTGTAGGGAAAAACCAAATGAACGAACCTGTGATGAGTGTGACTGGACCACCATAGGGTCCTTTCAGCTATATCATCACATGCCATTCTTAACCAGATTCTGAATCAATCTTTTAACAAGACCACTCAAGGGGTCTTTTTTCGAATTATGAAATGGTACTATATAATCCAAGGGTCTTATCTACCACGTAGAAGCCCATTAAGGATTTAAGGTAGTACCTTTGGATATCCTACTATGAATCCCTTATGAAGAAGATATGGAAGATTCTACGAGGATTTGGATAACGAAAAATCGGATCACACAGAAACATAAAAGAAAACACATAATCACATAATTGTTTAACCTGACCTTTATTTGTTATCTTTGGACATGGTATTTAAAGCACACCAGGTATCCAATCCGTGGATTTCATTTGGCACTTTAAACATATCAAAATCTAACTATGAAGATAGGAAGATCTTAATAAGAATTCGGCTTTGTCCTTATTGGATCGTAATGTACATATTAAAGCGTACAAAGATGTAACACCTCGAAAATTCATGTCCAATATTATACCGACACGTGTCATGGACTTAAAACGTGTAAAGGATTGAATTAGAGGGACTAAAGTTGACAAACAGGGAATCTATGTGTGTAAAAGGATTCAAAGTGTCAACAATGAATAAATATATCTTTCAATAACCCTACAAGATGTTTATACCCTAAAACGAATAAATCATGGATCATACGAAGCTAATTGTGAAAGAAAGTGAGGAATTACAAAAATGTGTAATGATAAATTATACTCACAAAAATGTGTGATAAAAATTATACTCACAAAAATGTGTCAACATGTTTAAAGTATACCTCTGAGTGATCTTTTAGCGGACCCGAAGCTTTGTAATGATAAATTATACTCACAAAAATGTGTGATAAAAATTTCACGAGGTTTCGATAAAGTATGAGAAAGTTATGACAATATTCGTATACGAGGGGTTAAAAGCGTCAACGTTTAAATTTAAGACTTTTCGGTGAACGTATGAGTAACCGGGGACTAAATAAAGTTGGTTTATAACTTGGAGTCCTTAAAAGTCAAGTTTGGGGGTTAAAAGTGCAAGAAATGATCCAAAAATCAAGTTTGGAAGGACCAAGGACCATTTGTGCAACTATTGAAACTTTGTAACCGGATCAGAGTACCCATACGGGGCGCGTAAGATCCTTATGGATCCTTACGCGGGCGCCTAAGGTCCCCAGATGCAGAAAATGTTGACAGCTGCCTGTTAAAGCCTTGTAGCCGACTTAAAATGGTTGTTTTTGATTCTATGGGCTTGTTTGCTAGTATATTAAGGCCTAGGGACACTTGTAATGATTTGGAAACAACCCTAGACTTGTTTGGCATGATCTTAATGATCCAAGAAACCTATATAAGGCCATGAACTTTGGGTTTTCATTTGCACATTCACTTGTAACTTCACAAGCTCACTTCCTGGAGGTTCCTGGAGCTCAAGCATCTTTCCTAGTGATCCTTAGTTGTGCTTAGGACTATTGTAAGTATGCTTAACCTCCTTTAATTCAGTTTTGCTTAGTTTGTTAGCGTTTAGTCAAACCGTCGTAATTAAGGTTTGACTTCATCATTAATCTTAATTGCTCCAGTCAAATTTCATTATGAAAGTACCTATGAGTTGGTAATTATGTGGGCATTAAACCCCTAAAAGGTCTCCCTCTGATTCCCACTCTAATTAGGTCAATTGTCGAGTCAAACTTGATCATAAAAAGTCAACAGAAAACTAATTTTCAAATAAATGCATAATTAGCAATGTAGAAGCTATGCAACCTGTTTTGACATTAATATAACTTGGTAACTAATGTAAGAACATGTCTAAACATGTTCAACTCGACAATTTTTAGTTTAAGCTTGGTTCGGGATCGAAAGTCGCATAGTTTGACTTATGCTTTGACTTTCAGTTCTGACCCGTTTGAGCATGAATTAGGAATGCCTTAGAGTTTTATTAGGACCAAGTTACTTATGAGTATAACCCACTGAGAATATACAACTTGGTTCATTGGTTATCCAATTCATTTGCATGATTCCGTTAAATGCTTAAATGTTGACTATTATGCCCTTATTACCTTAAAATGTGATTTTTGAAAAAGTGAAAGGATAGAAATCTTCACCACTGATTTATAAACTTGTCCCCAAAATTTGACATCAGTTTGAGGTCTAGATTAGGAGTTATGCTCATTAGCGTAAATAGGAAGCTTTTTAGTAATTATACCGGATAATTAGCATATAGCCCATCTAAACCTAATTTTTGACACGAAACTTTTTACCCACTGATGTAGTATAATATTTTGGGATTTTTGGAGATTTTTATTTATTTTTAGGCTGAGCATAACTTAGAGTTCTACGCTTGATTCGGTAATTGCCGATTTTGCCCTTTTAGGCTATAAAATGAGTTTTACAAATCCTTTTGACCCCAAACCTTTTTCTACTGATCTGATATGATAAATAAAGTATCTTGGGCCTTCTGGAATAATAAAATTTTCAGCTTTCCTTTGAAAACCCAGAAACGGCTCCAAATCGCCTTTTAAGCGTTTTAACGCGTAGTATGTATTAAAAACCATTTTATAAATATAAGGTTTGATGCTTACTGATATTTTTAGTAAATATTTACATTCTAACAGTAAGCAAAGGTCTTAAGCTCAGATTTCCGATTTTGACCTTTTAGGCTTATGTGAAATTACCAAAATGCCCTTAAGATGCATAGTTTGGTTATAAAGGATAGATTTCACATATAATTTATACCTTACTGATATAACTTAGTAAATTGAGTATTTTTACTGATTACATCAGACCCGAAACTCAGAAACATATTTAAACCCTTTTATAACCTTTTAAATGACCAAAATGCCCTTACGAGGCATAATTTGAGTTTAAATTCATTTTGGGCACAATAGGATATATCCTACTGATATCACAACATATTTAAGGCATATTAACTTTTGGAACATGTTCATGACTCTTATGGTTACCCGTTACGCATGTTTCGCGTTCGGATCGGCCTATGTAACTAGTTTACATATATTAGCCGAAACTGGTCAAACCATATCGTTTTTGTCTCAAAATCCAGAATGTGATTAAGTTACCCATATTAAACAAGCATGCAAGCTTGTCGGGTCAAAACCACATTCTAAACCGTGTCTTCCTTCTGAAAACTAACCGGTATAAGTCTAAGCTTAATTAAAGACCCGTTAGGATTCTAATAGGTTATTAAAAACCTTCGTTCCAGATTAGGAGCCCAGTAAAAGCTACGTGCACTTGCTGTATTTGATTTATACTTTGCTCGGGTAAATACTCTTAACTTATTTTCCCTATACGGGCTTGGAATACGGTACTATAAAAGTACCGCTTGGTCGGGTGTATGTAGTCATTTAAATCGTATTGTGATTGATGTATTTACATAACCTGTTTGATATGTATTATTTGGTGTATGGCCCTTGTGGGTTAAATGACCATGTCCCGGATATCCTTGGCATCATTCATAAAATGGCCACGACCTAAGCACGGGGTGTAGGCGTACACCTGACAGATGCATTATGTAAAAACTGGTATCCCGCTATAAGGAATCGACCTTGTGGGCATTATACCTGTGGCGTGTCAGTTAACTTAAGTCCGGCCCTACAAACCGGCCTTAATGGACGACAAATGAGTAAAACTGTATACAAGATTATTTTGATTAATTGTCCCAAGTTATAAAATATTTTTGCCGAAGTGTATTTAAATCAATTTTCAAACTCTTTTCAAAATGAGTCAGTTAAGTTGTATTTACCAGTATAAACTGACGTATTTTCCAAAAAGGCTAAGTGCAGGTACTAGACGAAATAGGCTGGCTACTCCAGGCATCATTACTCAAGTCTCGCAAGCTTTAGATGTCAAAGTCTGTTGAACAGTTTCCTTTTTATTTGATCCGCCTGTGGATCTATTTCGACTGTTTTGTGATACTTAAACATTACAATCTATTCAGTTGAAATAAATATATCGTTTGCTTCCGCTGTGCATATATATATATATATATATATATATATATATATATATATATATATATATATATATGTTGTGTTGTTTGACTATGATGATATCAATTACGTCACGATACTCCCCACCGGTGACACGTGGAAATTAGGGGTGTGACAGGTTGGTATCAGAGCCAACACTGAGTGAATTAAACACTAGCCTTTTGTGTTTAATCTCAGTTACACAATTGCACATTCTTGAGTCTAGACAAGAACATAGGACTGATCCTAATTCGTTATATTTTGTTTCCTTTGTTATTTTCTGATTAGCCCTTGCATGGGCAAGTCATTTTTGTTAGAAGTCCCATTTAGGGCAACCATGTACTTGTTGAAATTTTTAATGGGACGATTAGATTCTTATATTATAAGATCTACCATTGTGATAAAATGGCAAAATCTAAAAAGGACAAGACCTAGCTCAAAGACCGGGCCAAGATGGTAGTTCCTCAAATTAGATTCAGATCCTCGTTAACATCTCAAATTAGGATTGCTCTGCTTTTAATATTAGAAGAATCTTAAAGGTATAACTTAGCCTAAATGTCGTTGCAGACATGGTTAAGATGGTAAAACCTAGCCTAATTGTCATTTCCAGACATGGTCAATATGGTAAAACTTAGCCTAATTGTCATTTGCAGACATGGCCAAGATAGTACAACCTATTCAAAAGATTTAAAACCTTGTTAACATTAGAAAGCATGAAATGATATGCTTGACAAATGTGATTCGTTAAAATCACATGAGTCATTATTAAAATGGGTTATTCTAAATTCCCTTATTTATATAATCATCCTTTAAGGATGAAGTGCCCACGGGCTATGATTAATGTCCTCTGGGACTAAAGACGGTGGAAGCCTACAACTCCCTGTCTAGAAAAGGTAATGAACTTTGATTCAAACCTCAAAAATACCCCGATTCTGTAAGAATCCTGGTTATAAATTATGCTTGTCTACGTGACTAGGCCCTTTGTGCTATTATTTATAAGGCAGGGTTATGATAAAAATCCTGTATAATTAACTAAAATGGGTATTAAAAACCATGGTTAATAAATCGTCTAAAACGATAAAACTATATAAACTTCTGTATGAACCTTGTCATTGTTTGATTTTATGTAGCAATTAAAGCTACATGGCGAGGTCGGAGGAAGTGAACAGTCATCCCCTGGAAAACCATGATGATGATGATGATATGATTAATATAACCAAAGGGGAGCTCCGTAACCTGGTTAATACAGCCGTATCTAAAGCTGTAGAGGAGCAATTCAGGGAGTTTAGTGGAACTCATAGTAGAACTTCTTCGATACCCCACTCTAAGTCTGTTTCTAAGACTCATTCGAAAACTCCTAGCAAGTCACCCTCTAAGAAGGATGGACCGAAGAAAGAGGATGTTGAACATTCCTCAAACCAACACAGTGTTCCACATAAAAGGATAGTGTTTGATGATGAGACACGTACCAAGTCTTGTACTTATAAGTACTTTGTTTCCTGCAAACCCCGGGATTTTACTAGGGAGAAAGGGGCAATAGATTGTATGACCTGGTTAGATGAAATGGACACTGTTGTTGATATCAGCGGTTGTGCTAAAAGGGATATAGTGAAGTATGTATCCCAATCATTCAAAGGAGAGGCACTGGCATGGTGGAAGTCTCTCATTCAAGCTGCTGGGAAAATCCTACTCTACAATATGTCATGGGAGCAGTTTGTTGTTCTCATTAAGGAAAATTATTGTCCACAACATGAAGTGGAAAGGATTGAGTCAGATTTCTTATCACTGGTAATGAGGAACCTAGATTGCCAAGCTTATCTTACAAGCTTCAACACCATGTCCAGATTGGTTCCCTACCTTGTGACACAAGAGCCCAAGAGGATTGCTCGCTTCATTGGGGGATTAGCCCCAGAAATCAAAGCCAGTGTTAAGGCTTCGAGACCTGCTACTTTTAGATCAGCTGCTGATCTATCTCTATCCCTCACCTTAGATGCGGTCAGGCTAAGATCGCTCAAGAGCTCTGAAGAGAGTAAGAGGAAGCGTGAGGAGGACAACTCAAGAGGGTCGGAGAAGAAGCACAAAGGAAACACTGATTCCAGGAAGTTTGGGTCTGGAAAGAATAGTCAGCATTCAGAGGAGAAGCCCAAGTGTACAACTTGCCAAAAACGCCACTTTGGAAAATGCAGGCTTGAGACCAAGTCTCAATCAGGACCACCTGCATGTGGGTTGTGCAAGTCTAAATAGCACAAGACTATTGACTGCAAGAGAATTAAAGATGCTACCTGCTACGGCTGTAACGAGAAAGGGCACATTAAGACTAACTGCCCTAAATACGCCAAGAAGCCTGAGGAAGCCAAGAAGACCAATGCTAGGGTCTTCCAAATGAACGTGCAGGAGGCAATTCAGGATGACAACGTGATCACAGGTACCTTCCTCATAAATGATGTATATGCTAGAGTACTGTTTGATTCTGGTGCTGATAAGTCGTTCATAAATGACAAGTTTTGTAAGTTGTTAAACCTACCTGTTAAAACCTTAAGTGTGAAATATGAGGTGGAGTTAGCTGATGGAACCATAGAAACCGCCTCAACCGTATTAGATGGATGTGTTATATCCATTAGGAACCACTCTTTTCCATTGTCCTTACTTCCCTTGAAGCTAGCCGGATTTGATATAGTATTAGGCATGGATTGGTTATCGCATAACCAAGCCCAAATTTTGTGCAATAAGAAGCAAGTGGTGGTCAAAACTCTGTCTGGTGAGTCGCTTACCATTCAGGGAGATACCCAGTATGGATTGCCTGAGCAAGTGTCTATGCTCAAGGCATCTAAGTGCATGAAGAAGGGTTGTGTCATT
Organism: Helianthus annuus; assembly: GCF_002127325.2. Classification (NCBI taxonomy): domain Eukaryota; kingdom Viridiplantae; phylum Streptophyta; class Magnoliopsida; order Asterales; family Asteraceae; genus Helianthus; species Helianthus annuus. The sequence continues at coordinate 162,857,886 of NC_035444.2, forward strand.
TATATGGCACAAGTGACGGTCGACGAGTAGAAACCCAAGATTGAAGATATTCCAGTCATTTCTGAATACCCTGAAGTTTTCCCTGAAGAACTACCTGGTTTGCCACAAGATAGACAAGTAGAATTCAGAATTGACATCATCCCCGGAGCAGCACCTGTTGCTAGAGCACCTTATAGGTTGGCACCAACAGAGATGAAAAAATTGAGGACGCATCTAGATGATTTGCTAGCTAAAGATTTCATTAGACCTAGTTCGTCTCCTTGGGGAGCGCCAATCTTGTTTGTCAAGAAAAAGGATGGATCGATGCGTTTGTGCATCGATTACCATGAGCTTAACAAAGTTACTATCAAGAATAGGTATCCTTTGCCCAGGATCGACGATCTGTTCGATCAATTGTAAGGAGCAAGCTACTTTTCTAAGATTGATTTAAGGTCAGGCTATCATCAATTGATGGTTAAAGATGAAGACGTGCACAAGACTGCGTTTAGAACTCGCTATGGTTATTATGAGTTCTTAGTTATGCCTTTTGGGCTTACTAACGCACCTACCGCATTCATGGACCACATGAATCGTGTCTGCAAGCCATACTTGGACAAATTTGTTATTGTATTCATTGACGACATCCTGATTTATTCAAGGAATCAAGCTGACCACGAGAAGCACCTTAGATGTATTCTGAAATTACTTCAGCAAGAGAAGCTCTATGCCAAATTCTCAAAGTGTGAATTCTGGCTTCGTGAAGTCCAATTCCTTGGACATGTTGTTAGTGAGCGTGGTATCCAAGTGGATCCCGCTAAGATTGAAGCTGTCATGAATTGGCAAGAGCCAAAGACGCCTACATAGATTCGTAGCTTCCTAGGTTTAGCTGGATACTATAGGTGATTTATAGAAAACTTCTCAAGGATTGCTGCGCCCCTAACTTCGTTAACACCTAAGAATATTAAGTATGACTGGGTCCTAAGCAGCAGGAATCCTTTAACATCCTTAAGCAAAAGTTGAGCAATGCACCTGTGTTGACATTGCCAGATGGAATAGAGGAGTTTGTGGTATATTGTGATGCATCACACACCGGGATGGGATGTGTGCTTATGCAGAAAGGCAAGGTTATTGCCTATGCCTCACGTCAGTTAAAGGTGCACGAAAGTAATTACACCACCCATGACTTGGAGCTGGGTGCCGTTGTGTTTGCACTAAAGCTTTGGAGGCATTACCTTTATGGAACGAAGTGTGTGATCTACTCTGATCACAGGAGCCTTCAACATTTGTTTAATCAGAAGGATTTGAATATGAGGCAGCGACGTTGGATGGAAACTTTAAATGACTATGATTGTGAAATATGATACCATCCAGGCAAGGCAAATGTGGTTGCTAATGCCTTAAGCAGAAAGGAAAGGGTGAAGCCCATAAGAATCAATGCCAAGAGCATTGAGATAAAGAATAATTTGAATGAAAGGTTGTTAGCAGCACAGAAGGAAGCTGTGCTAGAAGCTAACTATCCTGATGAGAAACTAGGAGTAACTGAAGAGCAGTTATCCTATGGTAAGGACGGAATTCTGAGATTGAATGGATGAATATGGGTTCCTGTTTATGGAGGACTTCGGGATGTTATCCTCCAGGAAGCCCACAATTCCAAATATTCCGTTCATCCTGGAGCAGATAAGATGTACCAGGACTTAAAGGCAAATTATTGGTGGATAGGCTTGAAGAAGTCTATAGCTGCCTATGTGGCTAAATGCTTGACGTGCGCTCAAGTTAAAGCTGAACATCAGAAACCGTCAGGTCTGCTACAACAGCCTGAAATTCCCACCTGGAAATGGGAAACGGTGACGATGTATTTCATCACCAAGTTGCCAAAGACTAAGAAAGGAAATGATACTAGTTGGGTGATAGTAGACAGACTGACTAAGTCAGCACATTTTCTACCCATTAAGGAAACTTACAGCTCTAACATGTTAGCCCAGTTGTATGTCGATAAGATTGTATGTCTACATGGAGTACCAGTAGCTATTATCGCTGACAGGGATACTAGATATACATCTCATTTTTGGAAAAGTTTCCAACAGTCTTTGGGCACACATTTAAATTTTAGTACGGCTTACCATCCTCAGACGGATGGGCAAAGTGAGCATACCATTCAAACCCTGGAAGACATGCTTCGTGCATGTGTAATTGATTTAGGAGGTAGCTGGGATAAGCACCTACCATTGGTCGAGTTCTCCTATAACAATAGCTACCATACCAGCATTCAGGCTGTGCCTTTTGAGGCATTATATGGTAGAAAGTGTAGAACGCCTATTTGTTGGGCAGAAGTAGGAGAAGTTCAGTTATCATGACCAGATATAGTCTTTGAAACGACGGACAAGATTGTCCAGATTCGTGATCACCTGAAAGCTGCCAGGGATAGGAAGAAGAGTTATGCTGATAAAAGGCGAAAACCTCTGAAGTTTGAGGTTGGTGATAAAGTTTTGCTTAAAGTATCACCTTGGAAAGGGGTGATGCGATTTAGTAAGAAAGGTAAGTTAAGCCCAAGGTATATAGGACCATTCGAGATCATCGAATGTGTTGGATCAGTGGCTTACAAGTTAAACTTACCTGAAGAGCTCAGTGGTATTCACAATGTCTTCCACATCTGCAATCTGAAAAAATGCCTAGCTGATGAATCACTAGTCATACCACATACAGATGTACATATAGATGAGAGCTTGACATTTGTGGAGAAACCTTTGTCGATTGAGGATCGACAGGTTAAGAAGCTTCGGAGAAAGCACGTGCCTATTGTAAAGGTTAAATGGGATGCCCGTAGAGGTCCCGAATACACATGGGAGGTAGAATCCACAATGAAAGAAAAGTTGTTGGTGCACTACATCTGTCGACTTCGTCTTGTATCGAGTCTTTCATTGTATTGTATAGATTAGGGCTCGAATTACGAGAAAACTGGAGAGTATATGTGTTTTAGAGAGTAGGTCCGCTTATATGTACATGTCCATATGTGGGAACCTACCTGGTCCGCTTATATGTACATGTCCATATGTGGGAACCTACCTGGTCCGCTTATGTGTCATGTCCGTATGTGGGAACCTACCTGCACTATAAATACCATATGAGCGGATCCATTTGTAACTTTGTCAAATTCCATACCGAAGTGCTGCCGGTGTGAAGATCGAGCTATAATCATTGTCAAATCAATAAAACAGTAGATTAAGTGAAGAACAAGCTATTTCTACGTACGTTTCTTGTTATTCCGCACTTGAAACATAGAAGAACGCCTCTGAATGACTCAATCGGGTCAGATCACGATCCTACAAAAGTACCCTCATTTATTTCAGTAAATCTCGAGGGTGAGATTTCTTTTAAGGGAGTGAGGATGTAACACCTCGAAAATTCATGTCCAATATTATATCGACACGTGTCATGGACTTAAAACGTGTAAAGGATTGAATTAGAGGGACTAAAGTTGACAACAAGGGAATCTATGTGTGTAAAAGGATTCAAAGTGTCAACAATGAATAAATATATCTTTCAATAACCCTACAAGATGTTTATACCCTTAAACGAATAAATCATGGATCATACGAAGCTAATTGTGAAAGAAAGTGAGGAATTACAAATGACAGGGGCTAAATGTGTCAACATGTTTAAAGTATACATCTGAGTGATCTTTTAGCGGACCCGAAGCTTTGTAATGATAAATTATACTCACAAGAATGTGTGATAAAAATTTCACGAGGTTTCGATAAAGTATGAGAAAGTTATGACAATATTCATATACGAGGGGTTAAAAGCGTCAACGTTGAAATTTAAGACTTTTCGGTGAACGTATGAGTAACCGGGGACTAAATAAAGTTGGTTTATAACTTGTAGTCCTTAAAAGTCAAGTTTGGGGGTTAAAAGTGCAAGAAATGAGCCAAAAATCAAGTTTGGAAGGACCAGGGACCATTTGTGCAATTATTGAAACTTTGTAACCGGACCAGAGTACCCATACGGGGCGCGTAAGATCCTTATCGATCCTTACGCGGGCGCCTAAGATCCCCAGATGCAGAAAATGTTGACAGCTACCTGTTAAAGCCTTGTAACCGACTTAAAATGGTTGTTTTTTATTCTATGGGCTTGTTTGCTGGTATATTTAGGCCTAGGGACACTTGTAATGATTTGGAAACAACCCTAGACTTGTTTGGCATGATCTTAATGATTCAAGAAACCTATATAAGGCCATGAACTTTGGGTTTTCATTTGCACATTCACTTGTAACTTCACAAGCTCACTTCCTGGAGGTTCCTGGAGCTCAAGCATCTTTCCTAGTGATCCTTAGTTGTGCTTAGGACTATTGTAAGTATGTTTAACCTCCTTTAATTCAGTTTTGCTTAGTTTATTAGCGTTTAGTCAAACCGTCGTAATTAAGGTTGGACTTCGTCATTAATCTTAATTGCTCCAGTCAAATTTCATTATGAAAGTACCTATGAGTTGGTAATTATGTGGGCATTAAACCCCTAAAAGGTCTCCCTCTGATTCCCACTCTAATTAGGTCAATTGTCGAGTCAAACTTGATCATAAAAAGTCAACAGAAAGCTAATTTTCAAATAAATGCATAATTAGCAATGTAGAAGCTATGCAACCTGTTTTGACATTAATATAACTTGGTAACTAATGTAAGAACATGTCTAAACATGTTCAACTCGACAATTTTTAGTTTAAGCTTGGTTCGGGATCGAAAGTCGCATAGTTTGACTTATGCTTTGACTTTCAGTTCTGACCCGTTTGAGCATGAATCAGGAATGCCTTAGAGCTTTATTAGGACCAAGTTACTTATGAGTATAACCCACTGAGATTATACAACTTGGTTCATTGGTTATCCAATTCATTTGCATGATTCCGTTAAATGCTTAAATGTTGACTATTATGCCCTTATTGCCTTAAAATGTGATTTTTGAAAAAGTGAAAGGATAGAAACCTTCACCACTGATTTATAAACTTGTCCCCAAAATTTGACATCAGTTTGAGGTCTAGATTAGGAGTTATGCTCATTAGCGTAAATAGGAAGCTTTTTAGTAATTAAACCGGATAATTAGCATATAGCCTATCTAAACCTAATTTTTGACACCAAAATTTTTACCCACTGATGTAATATAATATTTTGGGATTTTTGGAGATTTTTATTTATTTTTAGGCTGAGCATAACTTAGAGTTCTAAGCTTGATTTGGTAATTGCCGATTTTGCCCTTTTAGGCTATAAAATGAGTTTTACAAATCCTTTTGACCCCAAACCTTTTTCTACTGATCTGATATGATAAATAAAGTATCTTGAGCCTTCTGGAATAATAAAATTTTCAGCTTTCCTTTGGAAACCCGGAAACGGCTCCAAATCGCCTTTTAAGCGTTTTAACGCGTAGTATGTATTAAAAACCATTTTATAAATAGATGGTTTGATGCTTACTGATATTTTTAGTAAATATTTACATTCTAATAGTAAGCAAAGGTCTTAAGCTCAGATTTCCGATTTTGACCTTTTAGGCTTATGTGAAATTACCAAAATGCCCTTAAGATGCATTGTTTGGTTATAAAGGATAGATTTCACATATAAGTTATACCTTACTGATATAACTTAGTAAATTGAGTATTTTTACTGATTACATCAGACCCGAAACTCAGAAACATATTTAAACCCTTTTGTAACCTTATAAATGACCAAAATGCCCTTACAAGGCATAATTTGAGTTTAAATTCAATTTGGGCATAATAGGAGATATCCTACTGATATCACAACATATTTAAGGCATATTAACTTTTGGAACATGTTCATGACTCTTATGGTTACCCGTTACGCATGTTTCGCATTCCGATCGGCCTATGTAACTAGTTTACATATATTAGCCGAAACTGGTCAAACCATATCGTTTTTGTCTCAAAATCCAGAATGTGATTAAGTTACCCATATTAAACAAGCATGCAAGCTTTTCGGGTGAAAACTACATTCTAAACCGTGTCTTCCTTCTGAAAACTAACCGGTCTAAGTCTAAGCTTAATTAAAGACCCGTTAGGATTCTAATAGGTTATTAAAAACCTTCGTTCCAGATTAGGAGCCCAGTAAAAGCTACGTGCACTTGCTGTATTTGATTTATACTTTGCTCAGGTAAATACTCTTAACTTATTTTCCCTATACGGGCTTGGGATACGGTACTATAAAAGTACCGCTTGGTCGGGTGTATGTAGTCATTTAAATCGTATTGTGATTGATGTATTTACATAACCTGTTTGATATGTATTATTTGGTGTATGGCTGTTGGGGGTTAAATGACCATGTCCCAGATATCCTTGGCATCATTCATAAAATGGCCACGACCTAAGCACGGGGTGTAGGCGTACACCTGACAGATGCATTATGTAAAAACTGGTATCCCGCTAGAAGGAATCGACCTTGTGGGCATTATACCTGTGGCGTGTCAGTTAACTTAAGTCCGGCCCTACAAACCGGCCCTAATGGACGACAAATGAGTAAAACTGTATACAAGATTATTTTGTTTAATTGTCCCAAGTTATAAAATATTTTTGCCGAAGTGCATTTAAATCAATTTTCAAACTCTTTTCAAAATGAGTCAGTTAAGTTTTATTTACCAGTGTAAACTGACGTATTTTCCAAAAAGGCTAAGTGCAGGTACTAGACGAAATAGGCTGGCTACTCCAGGCATCATTACTCAAGTCTCGCAAGCTTTAGATGTCAAAGCCTGTTGAACAATTTCCTTTTTATTTGATCCGCCTGTGGATCTATTTCGACTGTTTTGTGATACTTAAACATTACAATCTATTCAGTTGAAATAAATATATCGTTTGCTTCCGCTGTGCATATATATATATATATATATATATATATATATATATATATATATATGTTGTGTTGTTTGACTATGATGATATCAATTAGGTCACGATACTCCCCACCGGGCCCACCGGTGACACGTGGAAATTAAGGGTGTGACAAAAGAATCCAATCAAGGGCTCCGATTTGAGCGATAATCATTCACAAGGATTTAATTGTGAAGATAATAAAATCCTATATGGGTTTTGGAATTCGAATAGCAGGAGACGTTTCGAAACCTTGCACTAGACGTTCTTAAGTCGTCGCACGAGGTAGAATCCTCATGAAGTTGAGGGGCTAGCTATGCCAAGGCGACATATGAAATAGAATTTGGAGGTTGGGTACAAGATCGAAAAATACTCTTAGTTAACTAACCAAGGATTTTAAAGTGATTACTCAAAATGTCACTTATATTCGGTACTTCGTTTTCTTGAAACGAGTACTTAGAATTTTCGAGGAAATCTTGAGCGATCACATGAATGGGAGAACTACCAGAGTAGTTTGTAAAGAACATAGTTCTTTGATGTAGGTATTATAGGGGTATGCCATTCACACATGTAACTACATTTGTACATCAGAATTGTGAACAACGATTTATTTATAAACTAAACAAGTTGTTTCAGAGTTCAACAAAAGAAACAAAAGCATAAGTTTCCAATTATTTCAAGTAGCAGCCTCTTCTAATCAGCCCAATGCTCATCCGTGGGTCAGATTTGCATTGACAAACTTTGGGTATTCGTCCCTGAAATGACTCGTCTCATCATAGAAGTAGCAAGTTCTCGGAGGAAAACGAGCTTGTGCTGTATCTGCTTGAAGTTGAAAAGGGTTCTGAATAGTTTGGTTTAACATAGCGACTAAACGACAGTCTCTTGCCAAATGACCAACAAGGCCACACTTGAAGCATCTTTGGCATTTGACACTAGCATGGTGATGGAGGTTACACTGATGGCACAAAGGGGTTGTTCCTTCGTATGGTGCTCGAGCAACAGTTGGACCTGCAACAGCTTTGTTTTGGATGACAAAGTGGCACATGTTAACCAAATGTCCCCATCGTCCGCAGTGGGTACATTTGAAACAAGGTGCTTGATTCGGATGATAGCCATTGCATTGATTGCAGAAAGGAGCAGTTCCCAAGTACCGCTTCTTGGCTGGTGGTGTTGCCACCTGACCAGGTCCTGCTTGATTTGGTGCAACGGCTGGAGGATTCTTTGAGGTCTTACGCTTCTTTGACCTTTTGGAAGGCTTGGCTTCTGCTTCCTTTGATGCTTCTCGGGTGGTTTCATCCTGGAGACGGGACATGGCAATAGCTAATTCAGCAGTCTTCAGGATTACTTCACCTATTCGCTGGGCAACTTTAGTAGCCTGTTCGGACATCTGAGCGTCGTTGCGATGAGTGACATTCTAGAGGAAATGGAAGACATAGGAAGAAATGAATGAAATCCTATCGGGTGTATCAAAACAGAATGACAACGCATAAAAATTGCGATCATTTGTTTGTTACCTAAGGCAAACAAATGAGACGGTGATTAATCAAAGTAAATGGGTCATATTAATGTATCACTAAAGACATGCTCGCCTATAAGTGAACACTCACCCCAAGAGTTCCCAGGTAAGAGTGACTGGTCCGATACTGCGGATTTGTACGAACACTCTAGCCTTTGACAGAAAACTCAGGGTACAGGCATTCACTCTTACAGTTTGAATGTGTTCACATTATTTAGACTCAAACTTTGGCGAGATTTTAAAAACTCAGGAGGCATAAAGCCAAAGATGAATCAAACTGGAAGGGTTCAAAACCTTATAACAGAGGGTTCAAAACCAAGTAATCAATCATCCTAGAACAGATGATTAATTTTCAAAGCGGATTTGTTATTGTGTTCTCGTTATGGTTATCACCTAAGGATAGGTGACGGTATTGTTTTAAGATCTAAACACAAGAATCTTATGTTAGGGTCCTAGGAAGGTTATAGACTAGGTCAAAGCTGTTAGTGCAATAACGTCTGTAGCTTCCGTCAACATGTAGTTGTATTTTGTATAGTTGTGTACATGTTTTGTATGTTTGTATGTAAAGCAGGACAGAATACGGTGAAGTTTTTGTCAAGTGCTAATGCTGCCAGCCGATCGGCTAGCCCAGCCGATCGGACAGCCGATCGAGCAGGCTGTTTGATCGGTTAACATTGTCAGCCGATCGGCTAGCCCAGCCGATCAGCCAACACTCTCTTATTCTGTCCTTGCCTATAAATAGCTGGTAGGTCAGTTTACTTAGCACCTTTTGACACTTTCACTTTCCAGCTACCTTTTATATGTCTGAGTTCTTTCTGGCTCCTGTACACTTTTACATCATTCAATAGAATATCAGACGGAGATTCAAAGTAGAATATTGTCTTTGTATATCTGCTATGTGATTACATGAATTTCGCGCATTAATCACTTACGAATCAAGTACGTTTATGAACAAGAAGATCCCATCCGAGGGACCAACAAGTGGTATCAGAGCTTTAGGAAGCTGAATCGAGACCTGCAAAGACGAATTCACCGGAATTCAAGCCATTCTTGTTGATTTAGAGACGAATTCACCGGAATTCAAGACGTTCTTGTTAATTTAGAGACGAATTCACCGGAATTCAAGCCGTGTTTGCTGTTTCATAAACAAATTTCACCGGAAATTTGTTATTTCTATCATTCCGACTCAAATTTCGCCAGAAATTTGACCGATTCTTCTATTCTCTTCTCAGATCTACCTTTATTTTTCACTTTTACATCATAAAACCGGAAAAACTTAAGATTCGGAGTGATTTTACGGTTAAAATTTGACGAAATTGATATAGATCGATTCACAATCATTAGAATTACAATCCTACAAAGTTTCACAATCAGATTCAATCTAAAACTTGTTCAAATTGATTAAAATCTATGGAAAACTGTTCATGTTTGCTGATGTCAGCCGGTCGAATGACCTAGCCGATTCATATACTTGCTGACGTCATCATTCCAATTGCATAACCGTTCGGATATTTTCTGTTAGAAAGTGTTGCTGACATCATCAGTGTCAGCCGATCGAACGAGCAATTCGATCGGACAGCACTGTTGACATTTGATTTTGTTGCTAACATCATATTGCTAGCCGATCGAATACGCCACTCGATCGGACAGTAATTGTCAGCCGATCGAACCAGCTGATCGATCGAACGAGCCAGCTGATTGTGGGTGTGCTGGTCGATCGAACGAGCCATTCGATCCAAGTGTCCTTGTGTTTACATCTTTAAAATCCAAAATTTGTCTAAGTGTTTGATAAACATCTCAGGTACTTAACAATGGAAGAATTCATGAACCCATTCAGTGAAATGTATGCGTTTGCTGGTAACAGTGGAGATGATTCAACAAACCGAACGAATGAGAATACTCCAAGTACGAGAAAGACGTTGTCGGATGCACTTAGTGTGGAAAGCGCTTATGGAACCTATAATAAGCCACCAAAGCTGTTAGCAATTGAAGATTATAACCGGTGGGCAAAACGATTCGAGGAATGGTTGAAAGCCTTCGCGTACCCCAGTTGGAAAAGCTTAAAAACGGTTTTAATAATGGAAGAGACGACTTTGAGAACATGTCAGAAAGTGAAGAAATTGAATACTTTGTGGCCGAACAAAAATGTATTGCTTTGATTAACCAATCAGTGAGAGAAGATATAATCTCACTGATTGAGTATTCAAACGCAAAGGATCTTTGGGATAAATTGCAAAAGAAATGTGTCGGTACTGCAGAAATCATTAAAAACAAAAAGAAACTGCTAAAAAAGGAATTTGATCTGTTCGGATGTCTTAAAAATGAGTCTGTTCCAAAAATGATTGAACGTTTCGGGCATCTAAAGCTAGAGTTGGCCAGGCATGGGATTGTGTTTACTCAAGAAGAGCTTGTAGACAAGTTATTTGATTCTTTGCCAGACGAAATGGATTGGCAATACTTCGCAATGATGATCAAGAATACAATCCAGCCAAGTGTTCTAACAGTTGATTTGCTGATAGAGAAACTTGAGAGTCATGAGCTCGAAATAAAGAAAACACATAAAGTCAATCACTCGTTATATCAACAAAATGTGGAACTTTATTATCCAAAGAGCTTGATTCAAAAGACAGGATCTCCGAAAACAACCTTCACTGCAGAAAGTTCACAACCTATGACTCAAGAAACCTCACACAGTGGTTTTCATGGAGGAATGTCTTCCAACACTACAAGTCAAGGACCATCTTCTAGCACATCAAACCAACAGCAATCAGCACCAAAGAATGTCTTTCAATGTAACATTGCAGTTGATTTGAAAAATGGTCAAAATTTCAGTGAAGAATCAGCGAAACAACATATGATTTTCTTAGCATCTGTGTTGGAGTCATATGAAGGGTTGGTCGCTGGGAAGATTGGAAATACCAACCTGACGAAGGAAGATTACGATCAAATAGATCCTGAAGAAATGGAGCTAATCGATAATCGTTGGGCTATGGCCAGGGCTGTTCGTAGAGCACAGCGTTTTATGGAAATAACTGGCAGAAAAACGATTGGTGGTCCATCTACCAAATTGGGTTTCAATAAGTCTAAAGTGACATGCTTCAAATGCAAACAAAAAGGTCACTTTAAACGTGAGTGCAGAAACGAGTATGCTGATGAGTCTGCTAATCCGTTCCGAGAAGATTACTATAAGAAAGCTATTTACCATCAGAACAAATCGGAACCTCCAAGGCTGAAGCACATTGAAGAAAAAGATAAAGAAAAGTCAAGAGCTTTAGCAGTCATTCATGATGATGAGGGATACGATTGGAGTGAGATATTGCCTAAAGAAGATGCAGTTGGTTATGCATTCGCAGCAGGAAAGATTGTTCCGTTCAAAGATACAAGAACAGAAGAAGAAAAGTTTGTAAACAGAAGAATGAAAGCCCAAACAAAAGTAAGCAGAATCTATACCATTTACAAAGAAGCAAAAAGGGCTAAAAGGTGGGATCCAGACAGAGAATGTTACCTTGATCCTCAAGGTAATATTGCAATCGATCCAAGTTCACTCAGTGTTGATGCAACCATTCAGCAATATGCTGAAGAAGAGGAAGCTAGACAAAGAGAATGGTGGGGTGAAGGTGAAAAGAAAGTGGAAGAGAAAGAAGAAAAGGTGAAATCGGCAGAAAAGAAGATCGATGATGGGGTGATAGATACATCACAGGAGCTCAAAGCTGAAAATCTGATGAAGATGGCAGACAAAGTTCTAGCTGCAAAAGAACTGGAGGTAGATTCTAGTTCTGGAACTGAGTCAAATGCCAAGGTCAGTCAGATTAACACGAATGAAGTGTCAGGTAAGAAAGACAAAAGCGAAAGTGACTGCAAGAATTGCATGAAAAATTGCAAAGATTGTAGTACTATCGCTTATCTCAACAACAAAAAGGTTGAAGATCCGACAAAAGTGTCAGAGAGGTTGAAAACCAAATCTTAAACCGGAATAAGTTGCTAAAAGCTTCAAACGATCGTGCAAAACAGTTAACTAAAAAAATTGAAAGTGATAAAAGTGACATAGAAAGAACTAAGAAAGAAAATGAAAAACTCATTCTTGAAAATCGTCACATCACTGAAAATTTTGAGAAGCTTAAGCGAACGGTTAAAGATTTGGATGATCGAAATGGGAAAACAACAAAAGAAAATGTTCAACTGTCGGGTGTGTTAAGGGTGAAAGAAGAGTTAATAAATAAACAATTGGATGAAATTGCTAATCTGAAACTTCAATTCCAAGAAGCAAAAGTCGAAAACGAACGCATCCAATTAAAATTAACCAGTTACAACTCCGCAAGCTTTGTTCTACAGCACATTGTTCCCAAACCTATCGGGAAAAACAAAGCTGGCGAAGATGTATTTTCGGACGGAACTGGAGTGGGATATCATCAAGTTCCACCACCTGTTTTAAACAATTTCTCAAAGAAAAAGTCCGGACTGGTTAATGATGATGAAGATTTAGATGAAATAAAACTTCCAGGATTGATGTTACATTCTCATCATCATCATCTGATGATAGTGTTCAGACTGATATTGTCAAAAGCATGGCAGAAAGTGTTTTAGAGTCTAATTCAAATGAAGATGATGGATGTTTCTTGGATAAATATATTCCGAAACAAAAGTCCCAGAACAACTTAAATGAAGAACCAAATCTTGTCATGTACAAGATGTTGGGTTCAGATAGGTTGTTTTCGGATTCTGAGTTTCCGATTGAGAATGTAAATGTCAACAAATTGAAAAATGTTTACAAATTGGTCGAAGTTGAGTTGACAGAAGTGAAGAGTTTGAACCAAACAAAAAGACAAATGAATTTTGAAAACGATAAAGCTTACTACAAGAAACCCGTTATTCCTCCACGTTTTTCTAATAACACTACGCCAAAATAGGGATACAGCCACACAAAAAAAGTGTGACTATATGCATTTCGCCACACATATTTTTTTCATGTCAAGTGTGACCAAAGCTCGAGTCATCGTAAGTATCATACGGCCACACACACTTTTTAGTGGTCATAGAACTTAAAAGTGTGGCTAAAGGGCCAACATTTTTTATTAAGATCTAGCATTTCCTCCATTAAGTGTGGCAAAAGGGTTGCAACGGCCACATGAATTTAATTCAAGTGTGACTATTTCTATTAAATAGTCACAGATATTTACTAAAAAGTCTATTTTAGCCACATCAATTAAAATAAAGTGTAGCGAAAAGGTACCAAACGGCCACATGAATTTACTGTAAGTGTGATCGATTCTAATATATAGTCACATGAATTTATTGTAAGTGTGGCTAAAAACTTTTAGTAGAGACACAAAACACTTTTGCAATTTTGAGTGTGGCTATTGTCAAACTTTTGGTCACACATATTTGTTTTTTCTATGGCATTTGTTATCACCTCGTCACACAATAAAAACAAACTGATGATGGTGTGGCTATTGTCTAATATTTGGTCACACATATTTGTTTTTCCTATGACATCTGTTGTCATTCTGTCACACAAATAAAAAACAAAGTAACGAAAGTGTGGCTAATGGGTATGTATAGCCACATTAAATTTTGAAATTTTAAGTGCGGCTATTGTCTAACCTTTGGTCACATATACTTTTATTTTCCCATGACGTTTGGTATCATTCTGTCACACAACAAAAAACAAAGTAACTATGGCGTGGCTAGTGCTTATTTATAGCCACAAGAAATTTTGTAATTTGAAGTGTGGCTATTGTTTAACATTTGGTCACAGATAATTTTCTTTTCCCATGACGTTTGGTACCCGTCACACAGTATAAACAAAGTAACTATAACGTGGCTAATGGTTATTTATAGCCACACGAAATTTTGTAATTTTAAGTGTGGCGATTGTCTAATCTTTAGTCACACATAATTTTCTTTTCCCATCACGTTTGGTATCACTCCGCCACACAACAAAAAACAAAGTAACTATGGCGTGGCTAATAGTTATTTATAGCCATACGAAATTTTGTAATTTTAAGTGAGGCTATTGTCTAATCTCTAGTCACACATATTTATTAGTGTTTCATGTGGCCATTTTCATGTAATTACCCATTTTATTTTCAACTTTTTGTACAATAAAAGCTGCAGTGAACATGAGACAATTTATAAAACAAACCAAAAAACCATACATAAGTTTTCAATTTAAATACTAATAGAAGACATAAACTTCTAAGCAAAATTTATCTACAAGAGTTACAAAGAGAAACAAATGTACACTAAAACTAATAGCTATTTCTAGGTTGTTTTCTTCAAGGCTGGTGGCGACCTTGTTACTGTACTAGTGAGTAAACTACTTTTGGATTTGAAAGTATTGCAAATTTTCATCCGTGGGCTGGTGGCGACATTGTTACTGTACTAGTGAGTAAACTGTAACTCGTAGCCAGTTCTAATGTCTCTTAGCCCATCAACGAAACCATCACCTCCAATTATCATCATCATACTAATATAAAAGTGTTGCAAGTTAGACGATGAGCAGTATGACCCTGACCCATAAACTCACACTTGCTGAAATAGGAAAACAAAGAAGAAACCAAAACAGTAGTAAGAGTAACAGAAGAAAGAATATGTATGTGTGTGATTTAAAGGTAGCAAGTTAGTAACACGTCAGGCGTGTCAGGCCATGCAAATTGACCCACAAGCACTTTGTGGTACCTTTTTTATCAATAATAAATGTGTCATCAATGAGTACAAGAACAGTCAAGTATTCAACGTTTTCATTAAGATCACTCGTATTAAAACTACTTAACAGGGCACCCAAATTATGTTGGTTGCCGTGTAAATATGAGGAAGAACCCACTACATAAAGACTCAATTTTTATGTGATTAACTAATCAAGATCTATCAAACAAACACCAGACTCAAATACCCATATCAGTTCTTGAATCAAGACAAGATTTTTACTAAAGAAAGAGATTGAAAAGTACCAACTTATTAGCCAAACAGGTGGCAGCAACCGCCTTCGCCATCCACCTGTGATGATATGGGCCATCCATCGATCTTTAAGGTTAAATAACATGCTGACCCAGATCGTTAACAGGAGAAGTCGCCGGAGATTCACCGGAGTCCTGTAACACCGAAAATAGCTTAAGCGTGCACAACTTAGACCCATCTAACTGAAAAAGAACATGCAACTGAATCAAGGCTTACGAGAATTATTGCCGGAGTTAACTAGAGTCTTGTCAGAACCGTAGCTCACGCCTCCTCACCGGGCACCTTGTGTCTTTTGTTCTGTAGGTAGGGGTACAACACTCGAAGATGCCGCCACAGATCCGCCCTGTCTTCGCCATCGACCTGTCATGATACGGGTTATCCTTCTGTCAACATACTAATATTATATAAACAAGCACTAAAAGCATTCTTTCTAATGACATAATCAAACAAGCAATGAGATTTAAAACTCCAATTATCTTCATCATATCAACATTTAACCCATATACCATGTTTAAGGAAGAACCCCTATAAAATATGTTTATATTTTTTTATGAATTGTGTGTTAGATTTTTTGTTTTTGTATTCTATGTTACCAATATTTGTAAAAATAATTATTTAAAAAATAAAAATTAAAGAGCCGGCTCGATTGGGCTCGATTTTTTTACGAGCCGAGCTCGAGTTCGACTTTTCAGCTCGAAAAAAAATATCAAGCCAAGACGAGCTGGCTCATTTAAGTTTGAGCTCAAGCTTAGCCTGGCTTGGCTCGACTCGGCTCGATTATAAACCCAAATTGAATTGGCTGCTACAAATGTAGTTACGAGATGCATCTCCCTAATTGTCATTTCAACTCATACTTAGATACTCATAGACAAAGTAACAGCTATAGCTAGTTTGAAATTTGTAAGGGAGTGTGAGATCAAAGATTGAAACCATTACTGTGTTATAAAAAGCTTATGGACTAAGAAGTTTAAGCTAGCAAACAATCAACATGAAGAAATAGTGCAATACCAATCACTAACATACCAAAAAAACTCCTCCATTACGGTAGCTTCAGAACCATGCGCCTTGCCAAAATTCCATTAATTCCAAATTCCATTAATTCCAAAACTGATGCTAAGCTAGCTTCTAAACCTTCCAAACGATAATAAGATTGATTGTTATTTTCAAGTAGGATCTAATAAAAATATAACTAGGAGCGTAAACGAGCCGAGCCTAAGCCCGATATGGGCTTGATTCGAGCTTTGCTTCTATAACACAAGCTCGGGCTCGTAGGTAGTTTTTGAAGCTTGAGCTTGGCACGGGCTCAACTCGTTTTTTATTAATTAATTAATTTTTATTAGTTATAATAATTAGTTTATAAAAAATTTAGTTATTTTATATAATATAATAAATATTAACTATCATTATTTAAATATATATGTAATATATTAAAGAAAACCTAAATAAACAATAAACTCGTTTAGGCTTGCAAACCGGATATTTGCATATGGAACTTCGAACTCAACTCCTGAACCATCTCTAACTGGAAATTTGGCCTTATCCACTTAGAGAATAATTCAAAACCTTTCACAACAATGGAACACCATTTCAATATTTGACCTAATAAAATTGTAGCTCTCCTTGTTTAAATTTGACCAACTGAATATCTTACACCAGCAAGTACAGTCAAGATGACATAACTTCCAATAATGAATGAATGCATATCTACAAAAATGGTAATTGCAGTTAGAGCATTGCACAAGATTGAAAAACAGGTCTTCCATTTAAACTTCTTACCATTGCATTTTATGCCATGTGTTATTAGAAGAAAAGAAACTGAGTTAAAAAGCACTCGACCAGGTAGATCAAGTAACACGAGCACCACAATAACCTCAAAATTGAAGATTAGTAGTGTCATCTATGCTACCGTCGAAAGAAACACAATACAGAGCACAAACCCATACCTAGTAATAAAATAAAAAAAATAAAATCATATTAACATGGTTTGATATTCACATTGTTGTAAGAGGATACAATAACTTACTCTGAATCAGATCATCTTCTTCTACAAGAACAGCATCAGCTCTTATTAGATCTTCAGGATCCAGATATGTCGCAACTACAGGCAACAAAACCATTAACTGGGATTCCATATTGGGTCAAAGCCGACCAGTTTCAACCCATACCAATGCTACCTATATAACCACTACGAATGCTTAAAGGTTATGACGACGGGCCAGTGGGGAAGCCCACTTTACCCGCTTTGGGCCTTTTGCCTTAGGAGCCCAATTACTTAAAAGTCCACTGAATAGAATATCCTTGCTCATTAAGGTTTCTCCTTCATTTGGAATGAGCGGGAAACAGCTAAGGAGAAGCAGGCTCATTAAATGCTTGATGGAAAGAGTATCCGGTCTAAATCACTGTACTTATCCGGCTGAGCATTAATGGAAAGGGGGCAACGCACCGTTGGGGGTCAGACACGTGTCTGACCTTCCCAAGAAACTACAAATACCATCGGATAACATGGGGGAAAGTCCTCGATAAGATAAGGGCTAGCCATTATATAAGAAGGAAGGAAAATAGAGTTCGGGTAAGTATAATCTCCGGCAACTTCTCATTTACTACTCTCATTAACTCCTCCTTCATTACATCCTGACCAACATTCCTCACATTTATTACATATAACTCATTAACTAGATTCACACCATGGAAGGAACTTTCCAGTGAATATCCTCATCGGAAAATACTCCTTATCTTTCCCGGCAAGTTTACTTATTCTCACGCCGGAGCTTGGTTACGGATCCCCCTCCCGGGGTCCCCCGTGGCGAGGCTAACGGTTTATTCTTTTGTAGCAAGCAAGGACAGAAGCTCTTGACGTCACCGAAGATCCAGCCAACGTCAGCCGGAGGTTGGGTATTCGACATTGGCGCCATCCGTGGGACCCAGGCTTGGCCGGTGTTCCCACATCAACACTCGACGTTCAGAGAGCAGCTTATCCTGTCAAAAACAACATGGCAACCCCACATAACTCGCGTGTCACCCAGACGGCACAAAACGATCTGGATAAGGTCACCATGGAGGATATTACTCATGAAGAGGGTAACGAGAACTAGGTAGAAAATCTGGAAGAAACGGAACATGTCACTCCTGGTTTCGTGGCCATGCACAGGGAGAAAATAACTAAGTATCTCGAAGATTTGAAGAGACAGGAAAAACTAGACAGCCTCAGGGCCAGGCTTTCTTTCGACACACCCTCTAACCAGGAAGGAACGAACCTTCAAAATAAGAGCAACAACGGGGACCAGCTAGAAACATTTATGTCTGCCCTGAGGCAGATGTCTTCTGAAGAAAGGGAAGACCTGATCACAGGTCAGAAATCCAAGGAAAAAGAGAAAGACAACTTGGGTGACGGTGGCTTGGACCAACCATACCTGCCACGAGACTTAGCCGAGGTCTCAAAGTTCACGAGGAGAATATCAGAGGCACCTATGCCTCCCAAGACAAAACTGCCCCCAGGCTTTGATCGCTACGATGGAACGAAAGACCCAGAAGATCACCTGCATGCCTTCCGAGAAGCGGGGCAGTTAGGAAGGTGGCCCATGCCGGTATGGTGCCACATGTTTGTGCAAACCTTAACAGAAGGAGCCCGGCTTTGGTTTGATAGTCTTCCTCCGGGGAGTATAGACAGCTACGAATAACTAAGTGAGAAATTCCTCAGGAACTTTGGCCAGCAAAGGAAGGTGGTCAAGAATCCAAATGAAATCCTTCACATCAGGCAAAGGGATAGCGAGCGGATAGACCAGTACATGGAGAGGTTCGTTAAAGAAAGTATGAACATCAAGGATGTCCCGGAGGTCATGAAGATCAGTAGTTTCATAAATGGGCTGAAGCATGCACAGTTGTCTGAAAAGCTGGGAGAGGAATTCCCACCCTCCTTCGACAATCTTATGGACAGGGTCAGGGCCTTCGTCCGGGGAAAAGATACAGTCAGCAAAGCTAAGGAGACGGATGCCACACCCCAGAGGGTCGCTCCGGCTGCAAGGCCCCCTGAGAAAGGTACACCCTATTCCCGGAAACCTACCTTTGATAGAATGTTGCATGACAGGGCAAGGCCCTCATACTCCCCCTATAGACCTCGAGGGAGAGGTCCCCCTTCTTACTCCGACAGTTTCACCCCTCTCGTCAAGACTCCAAGCGAGGTACTAGCCACGGAGAGGGTGAAGAATTCTTTCCCAAGGCCACCCCCCATAAAGCCAGGACCAAAGGCACAACCGAACGAATACTGTGAGTTTCACAAGGGCTTCGGGCACAAAACCGATGACTGCATGTACCTCAAGAGAGAAATAGAGGACGCAGTGAAAACGGGGAGACTGGCCCATTTGGTCAAGGAAATCAAGGAAGGGGGAGGGGATCATAAGGGAAGAGATGCAAGGGAGCCGGGGAGGGCAGACGTTGATATGGTTAGGAGGAGAAATGAGTTTGATGTTACCCGAAGTGTAAAGGCCAGGATCCTAGGCTCCCCGAACTGCATGAAAACTCCCATCCTTATGCCATACTTAGAAGAAAGTGAAGTGCAACAACTCCCGCTGAATATCTCAGCTGTGATAGCTGGACACAAGGTGTCTAGAATACATGTGGACGGAGGGTCGGGCGTTGAGGTAATATACGAACACTGCTTCTTCAGATTCAACAGGGACATAAGAGATAGGTTGGAGGAAGACTCTATCCCATTGGTGGGATTCAACAACAGTGTGTCACATCCCCTGGGAAAGATCAGGCTCCCATTTACAGTTGGTGTAGGGGATCGGGTCCGGACGATAAATTTAACCTTCACAGTAGTCAGGGCACCCTCCAAGTACAACGCAATCCTGGGAAGACCCGGAATTGGAGATCTGCAGGCACAAGCATCCACCCCCCACGGGGCTTTGGTATTCCAAACACCAAAGGGTCTTGCATGGGTTAAGTCAGCCTACGAAGTGGTTTCTTCAGTATCCAAAGGGGAGGAACCAGGGAGATCCCAGGAAAGGAAGGTGGAGGAATGGGTCCTCTGTGATAAGTGCCCAGAACAGACAGTCAAGGTGGGGAGCCACTTAAGTGACAAGTGCAAGAGTGCCCTAAAGGAGTTACTCCTCCACAACCTAGATGTGTTCGCATTTCAACATGGAGACATGACAGGAATTCCCAGAAGCCTGACAGAGCACCGACTCAACACCTTCACATGGGCGAAGCTAGTAAAGCAAAAGAAGCGGAGTATGGGACCTAACAAAAGAAGGGCTGCTTGTGAAGAGACTCGAAAGCTGCTCAGAGCAGGGATAGTCAGAGAAGTTAAATACCCATCCTGGGTTGCTAACCCAGTTATGGTTCAGAAAAAAGATGGGGGATGGAGGATGTGTATCGATTTCTAAGACCTAAACAAAGCATGCCCCAAGGACTCTTATCCTCTCCCGGAGATAGACACCCAGGTGGACTCTCTGTCCCAGTACCCCCTGAAATGCTTCTTAGATGCCTACAAGGGATACCACCAAATACAGATGTCAATAGAAGACGAAGAGAAAACCGCTTTTATCACAGATGAGGGGACATTTTGCTACACCAAGATGCCCTTCGGTCTCAAGAACGCGGGGGCAACATAACAAAGGTTTATGAACACCTTGTTTAGGGAGCAGAGGGGAAGGAATTTAGAGGTGTACATTGACGACATTGTCATCAAAAGTTTGACGGAAGCAGCCATGATAGACGACATAGCCGAGACTCTCAACACCATGCAGGATGTAAACATGAAGCTGAACCCTGGAAAATGTTGTTTCGGGGTAGAGGAGGGAAATTTTTTGGGGGTAGTAGTAACAAAAGGGGGAATCAAAGCAAACCCGGAGAAAACCCAGGTTGTAGCCGAAATGCGTTCTCCCAGGTCCCTGAAGGACATCCAATAGCTGAACGGGAGGCTGATAGCACTAAATCGCTTTTTATCAAAGGTGGCTGACAAAACCCTTCCCTTCATGAAAGTATTAAAAGACTGCCTCCAGACCAGCAAATTCAACTGGACCACTAAGGCCGAAGCCGCCTTTCAGGAAATGAAAACCTACATCTGTAAGCTCCCGACATTAGCCACCCCAGTGCCTGGAGACCCGTTACTCCTTTACCTATCTGCCTCAAAGACGACCATAAGCGCGGTCATGATGGTGGAACGGGAGGGGAAACAGATCCCCATATATTTTATCAGCAGAACACTTAAGGGGCCCGAGGAACGATACATGCCTCTAGAGAAACTTGCGTTGGCCCTGGTCTTTGCATCTCGGAGGCTCAGGAGGTATTTCCAAGGGCATAAAGTCACCTTAGTGACCGACCAACCCCTTCAGAAAGTGCTTAGAAAACCAGAGCTGTCGGGACGACTGGCTAAATGGGCTGTAGAGTTAGGGGAACACTCTCTGGAGTTCAAGCCCAGAACGGCCATGAAGGGACAGATACTAGCTGATTTCCTGGCAGAAGTCCCTGAGGACGAAGAGAGGGAGCTACTAAAGTGGGAGGCCTTGGAGGAGGAAGAGAGAAAAAGGGAAGACGAGGCTCTATGGAAGTTGTTCACTGATGGAGCATCCAGTGAAGAGGGGACCGGTGCAAGTATCACACTGGTAAGCCCCGAGGGGGTCGAGTTGACATATGCTATAAGGTTGGATTTCGAAAACACCAACAATACCGCCGAATATGAAGCCCTCTTAGCGGGAATGAGGCTGGCACAGAAGATGAAAGCGAAGCACATAGAGGCTAGCACCGATTCACAGTTGGTAGTAAAGCAGTACCAAGGAGAATATGAAGCCAAGGATAGCACCATGGCTCAATATGTGGCGAAAGTTAAAGAGGCAGCTAAGGCATTCGGAACCTTCAAACTAGAGTACATCCCTCGTGGAAGGAACAGGAAATCTGATGCACTCAGCAAGTTAGCTTCGGTAGAATTCGACCATCTCGCGAAAGAAGTGAAAGTGGAGGTCCTAACACCCTCCTCCCTTAACACAGCGAAAGTTGCCACGGTTGAAGGTCCTCAAGAAACATGGATGACCCCAATTATCAAATTCCTCCGGGACGGAACGCTACCCGAGGGGGAATGGGCGGCCAAAAAGATAAGGGTCCGGGCCCTACAATATGAACTGATCGAGGGGGAGCTATACAGAAGATCGTATCTGGGCCCGTCCCTGAAGTGTGTTGATATGGAGGAGGCCGAATATGTGATTAGGGAGATGCACGAGGGGATTTGCGGAATGCACTCAGGACCAAGAACAGTAGTGAGAAGGGCAATAAACGTAGGGTTCTACTGGCCACGTATGTACGAAACGGCATCTGAGGAAATCAAGAGTGTGACAACTGCCAAGTACATGCACCGATGACCCACCTTCACAAACACCCCATGGTGCCAGTCTCGACATCTTGGCCATTCCAGAAATGGGCCATCGACATAGTTGGGCCTTTCCCGGAGGGTCCGGGAGGGGTCAAATACGTGGTGGTAGCCATTGATTACTTCACTAAGTGGATTGAAGCGAAGCCCCAGGCAAAGATCACTGGGGATCAAATGAGAAGGTTCGTGCTGGATAACATTGTATGCAGATATGGGGTTCCAAAAGAGCTGGTGAGTGACAATGGGGTCCAGTTCGCCGGAAGACCCTTCAAGCCATGGTGCGAGCAAATGAGGATTCAA
The DNA here is from genome assembly GCF_002127325.2 of Helianthus annuus. Taxonomy (NCBI): domain Eukaryota; kingdom Viridiplantae; phylum Streptophyta; class Magnoliopsida; order Asterales; family Asteraceae; genus Helianthus; species Helianthus annuus. Next base: position 162,880,859 of record NC_035444.2, read on the forward strand.
CAAGTGTTCACTTCTGTTACCCATGCCCAGAGTAACGGGTTGGTGGAGAGAGCCAACCAAAGCGTTATTAAAGGAATGAAGGGTAGGCTTGGAAGGAAGCAGAAGGGTTGGCTGGAGGAACTTCCATTCGTGTTATGGGCATACCGAACCACCCCGAAAAGTTGCAACGGGGAGACCCCGTTCAGTCTTACCTATGGAACGGAGGCTATGATCCCTGCTGAAATCGGATCCCAAACTGCCCGGATGAAGCTTCGGGATGAGGAGAATGAGCAGGATCTCAGAATGAACCTAAACTTGTTGGAAGAGAGAAGGGAGATAGCAGCAGTAAAAGAAGCCCACTACAAAAAGCTCCTGGAAAGTTACTACAACACCAGGATGAAGAAACTCAACGTTGTCCCAGGGGATCTGGTCCTCAAAGCCAACGAGACCAGTCTGCAAGAGAACACCGGGAAGTTGGGCCCCAACTGGGAAGGACCCTACAGAGTCACGTGGGCAAACGGCAAAGGAACCTGCAAGTTGGAAACGCTAGAGGGGAAGGAGGTCCCCAGGACCTGGAACCTCATCCAGCTCAGGAAGTATTACATGTAAGGGGCACACCCCCAAGGAAAACGGCCAAGGGCCACTTTTGTAGTAGGTAGACTATATGTACGGGGACTTTCCCCTAAGAAAGTGAACCTTTTTGTAAACAATCTATGACGGGAAGTATAAATCCCCCGAAGGTTAAATGAAAGACGGACGAAAACGTCCCATTTTGAAAACAATGGGTAACCATACCTGGGCAGACGTGCCTATGAGCACCCTTAAATCTGAACTAGAGCAAACAAACACACGTGTATGAGGCATTCAAAGCATGCCAAAAGCCCGGCCGTGGGGCTAATAAAGGTCTAGCTAACCTAAAACGGACAAAAGCAAGTTAAAAACATAACACCGCATTATAAACTTGTCCACCGATTGGCCTCGAACAGACAATCACAGTTTAACGAAAAAAACAACAAAGAACAAATAATGCAAACACACCCGCGTATACAAAACCACGAAGGGGAATCTGCTTTATTTAATACAAAATACATATACAAAGAAAAGCCCCAGTAACTTGGGCAAGAATTAGCAATATACTAGATTACAAACACAGCAAGGTGAGATGAAAACATAGCTCCTCGCTAAAACAGTCTGAAAATCCCCAGGGAATCACCAAGCTAGCCTCCGATAAGAATCCCTGCAAAACAAAACAGACAAGACAAGGAACAGGCAACAAAGCAAAGGGGGCTATACATAACCATAGGCCATACGATTAAGGGTCAGAATGGTCCCCAACACAAAGGACCATCCAAAATAGTCAAGCAAAACAGACAAGTATCCTAAAGTAAGTTAAAGTTATTACAACCATATCGAAGTGTATCAAATGTTTGGAATTCACTGGGGATCACCCCCGGAAAGGGACGGTGGAGACGAAGGACCGGCAGAGGAGAACAGGGTCTTCAATTCATCAATTGAAATCAGGGGATGCTCAAGGATCTTGGCAAGGATGGCCGGGGTTTTACGCCCAAACTCCTCGTTCAGTTTGGACAACCTCTTTTTCGCCTTGGAGTTATAAAGAGGAGTCTCTTTTCTACCCAGGCCCTGGGCAGAGTAAACATAGCCATCCTTCAAACCCGCCTGATAGCCAGCATCCCTATAAGCCCTATAAACCTCCTCCAAGCCGCTTTTAAAGTCTTCCGATTGAGCAACAGCAGTGAGGAAGGCCCCAAAACCTTCAGTGATCATCCAATGCTTCTCCCCCGCCAATCGTTGATTATCATCGGAAGTTATCCCATAGTCTGCATACATGGTATTAAGCTGCTCCTTGCAGACGGAGCCAACTTCCTTCACATGCTTCAGCTCAGCAATAAGCTCCTCCTTCTCCGCAACCAACGATGCCATCTCCTGCTCCCAAGCCCGTTCCCTCCTCTCAAGCATAGCTCCAGCCCCCTAGACAAAGGATCAGTGAGTACGTATGTATATATAAAAAAAGGGGGGGAGAAGACTATGCACCTTCTCCTCCTGCAATCTCCTCTCGGCATCAACCACCTGGCCTCTAAGCCCAGCAACAACTGACTGAGAAGCCTTAAGCTCAGCCTTGAGTCCCTCGTTCGCCTTCCTCAAATCATCAATCCTTTGTAGCATCCCAGCACCCCTAAAGAAGCTTTCACATAAAGACATGCTATATTGATCTTCAAAGAGATCATCCCTCAGGGCAGAGTTTACAAATTTATGTGAGGGGGGGACAACATGGTTCAGAAAGTCTCTGGCAGCTTCAGGAGTCCCTATTACGGAAGAACTAGTTACCTTCCATTTGGGAACATAAGTGGTGGGAATGGCATCGGCAAACAAAGGGGCAAGGGGGGATCGACAAACAGGGCCTTCATGAAGAGTGGGTTTGCTAGTCCCAGTAGCATGTGAGGGAGAAACCTCAAAGGCCGAAGAAAAGCGAGCCACCCCCACCTCAGAGGCCTTGTCCCGGATGCGGGAAGGAGAAGGACCAGTTGGAATTTATATAGGCTCCCGGGAACTCCCCTAAGAAGCAAGAAAAAGAACAATCAGAAGTGACACAAAAAGAAAGAAGAAGAGAAAAGATAACTTACCAATAAAGGAGCACTCACTAAGTTTGAGGACTTCAAATGCTTGGACAGGGAACCTTTGACCCCGGCGGGAGGAAGGTCAGAGGCAGCCTTGGAGGAAGGGGGAAGTTTCTAACCACTAGCACTACGAAGCCTCTGACGGATGTTACGTGGTGCAGGAGCCGGTTGGGGACTGGCAGACCTCCTTTTACGAACTAGCTGTACCTCCACGTCTTCGTCATCGCTTTGACCAGGGGGATGAACAGGAGGAAAGCCGGGAGAACTTTCCTCCCCACCGGAAGGATCCTCCTCAGATCCTCCCAGGGCAACAGAGCCCCCTGCCTGGACGGATCCCCCCGCAACCTGCACCTCTGCGTTCAACCTGGGATCAACCTCATCATCAACCACATATTTTACATCCTTAGAATCACCCTGGAGAAGCCGCCACAAAGTTATCTCTGCACAAAAAGAAAACACTAAAGATGACTACGGGTCCCCAAAGGCATAAAAAAGGAGATGGTTGTAAGAAGCAAACCAAGAACAAGGAAGTACCTTTCTTGCCGAAAAAAGCTCTCGGACGAACTGGGTAGGAGGGGCTCAGACCGCCCATAGCAAGCATCCCTTCGGAGAAAGTAAAAGCCCTCGTTGGGTTGCCACACATCCTTTTCCACTGAATGGTCTCACCCGCGGAAAGGGTAGGGATAGTGTCTTCAATAACGGCGTCAAGATCCTTTGGCACAGGGGACTCCGGCAGCATGGCTGCAGAAACGAAGATGAATCTGCACTTCTAGTCCTTTGGATAGGTAGAGGTTCACATGAAACTGTAGCAAGGCCTCGAAACACTGTTCTGCCTCTTAGCGAAGGTGAACCAGTCTCCGTCGGAAATAAGCCGGTAAAACATACAGAACAAAGGAACAGAGGGTTCCCCTGAGATAGCGGCACAGGACAGTTCGAAATGAACCACCCTCATGAACCCCAAAGGATTAATCTGTGAGAAATGAACACCAAAATGACGGAGCAGAGAGATCTTGAAGGCAGAAAGGGGGTATCGGACCCCACAGGAAGAAAAGGCGAGAGTGTAAATGGGTATCTTGTCCGGCGTACATTCTGCCGATTCACTGGGGCCGGGCAAGGAGGGAGAAAACCTATCTGGAATATTGTATGCCTCAACGAAGGATTTCAGGTCCTTCACCGTCAAGATAGACCTTATCGAGGACCGGCCACCACGACTCATGATTAGAGGAAACGATGAATGGGGAAGACGGTTACAGGGAAGAAAAGGAAGTTGGGAAATTTGAATGAGAAATCGGAAGAGACCAAAAGGGGGTATTTAAAGAGATAATTGCTGACATGCAAGTAACCGTCATATCAGCAGTCTCTTCAAAAATTTAAAAATGGGCACGTGCTACTAGGGAGTTAATTCCCGCTACAGTCGATTCGGCGATATCATGATTAATGGAGACGGCAAGCAGTAACTGACCTGGAGTGGGCCCACCAAAAGAGAAACCACCTCTCTTAAGCGGTTGTGACTCAGCCCCGGATCATGAGCCTCGGGTCTCAGAACCAGGGACTAAAGATGACTTGACGACGGGCCAGTGGGGAAGCCCACTTTACCCGCTTTGGGCCTTTTGCCTTGGGAGCCCAATTACTTAAAAGTCCACTGAATAGAATATCCTTGCTCATTAAGGTTTCTCCTTCATTTGGAATGAGCGGGAAACAGCTAAGGAGAAGCAGGCTCATTAAATGCTTGATGGAAAGAGTATCCGGTCTAAATCACTGTACTTATCAGGCTGAGCATTAATGGAAAGGGGGCATCGCACCGTTGGGGTCAGACACGTGTCTGACCTTCCCAAGAAACTACAAATACCATCGGATAACATGGGGGAAAGTCCTCGATAAGATAAGGGCTAGCCATTATATAAGAAGGAAGGAAAATAGAGCTCGGGTAAGTATAATCTCCGGCAACTTCTCATTTACTACTCTCATTAACTCCTCCTTCATTACATCCCGACCAACATTCCTCACATTTATTACATATAACTCATTAACTAGATTCACACCATGGAAGGAACTTTCCGGTGAATATCCTCATCGGAAAATACTCCTTATCTTTCCCGGCAAGTTTACTTATTCTCACGCCGGAGCTAGGTCACGGATCCCCCTCCCGGGGTCCCCCGTGGCGAGGCTAACGGTTTATTCTTTTGTAGCAAGCAAGGACAGAAGCTCTTGACGTCACCGAAGATCCAGCCAACGTCAGCCGGAGGTTGGGTATTCGACAGGTTAGCTCAGCTTAAGGATCACATTCCTACATAGACAATTAAAGATAGCTAATTATTATTGCCTAACATACAGATCTAACCCAAAAACAGTAAATATAAAAAAAATCCCATCTAGAAACACATCAAGTTTACAACTATAGTATTGGTATATATTAACATTAACTATACGTATAAAACAAAACCCATACATGGAAAGACCTTCATCCAACTTATGTTGTTCTTCAACAGACCACTCAGCATCCAAACCCACATCATGCTTCAACCCCAAAGCAGAATCACCAATAATTGAACCATAAAAACCCCCAGATTGTATTTGTGTGAATCTAGCTTGAAATGAAAGTTCAGTTTACACTTTACAACCAACCAAATCAAATGTTCAAAACCCTAGATTCCTCAATCCCAAACAAAACCTCATAGTAATCAAATCAAAATTACCAATGACATCACCAGCATGAACACAACAACAATACAGCCAATTCGGAAGCAAATCTCCAAGTTATGAAACCCTAATCAAACAAAATAGATGCAGAATTGGGTATTAACACGACTAAATGAAACCGCAGAGAAAGAGGAGCATGAACTCACATATTATATGAAACCGTTATTCATTTTTTTTGTAGTTTTTTTATATGTAAAACACGTGTTGATATCTTTTTTAGCATATCATGACTTTATTCTTTTCGTTTTCTCTTGCAGTTGCTATACCGGGTGCATGTACCCTATTGAAACAGTAATAAACATAATCAAACCCGATATGGACTAATTTCCCGCCGTAACGTGCGGGGTAATTTTACTAGTTTATTTTAAATGTGATTTTTTAATTGAGACTTTCATGTGAGGGTAAAGTTTAATGAAATATTCGGGGAGGGGGGAGTTTAGTAAAAAAAATCTTGCAAGTGTGATTATTGTATACCATTGCATCGTACAAAACAAAAACATCGATTGGATAAGAGCCAAACCAAAAATTAAATAAACTTTAAACAGAAATAGGATTACATGTATAACCTCTATGAATCCTATATTGGATCAAAGACTTAAAATATAGAAACGATTTGTATAGATTCTATAATACAATGAAAAAAATAAATGTAAAAGACCAACAACTTAACTCAGATAACAAAAACTATTATTTACACCCAACAGCCACCATGATGTTTAGTTTTTAGACCATGATATGATATGACGAACATTTCACTAGAATAATGCTCTGAATAAAGTAAGTATACATTTCTTTTTGGAGAAGAGCCATCTTGCAACAAACAACCTGAACTATCTGCAAATTGAACTTTAGGGATGTAAACGAGCCGGGTCGAGCCCGAGCTCGACTGGGCTCGAGCTCGGCTCCTCATGTTTTTCTGAAGCTCGTGCTCGGCTACGAGCAAAAAATAACGTTAATAAATAGATAGTCAAGGGAGTTAATATTGCCACATAACTTAGAATAAATTTATTGATTACCTTGTTAGCTCAGAGATTGCAGCAAGCTCACGGTTAAACTCGTGTTTAGTTCTGAACCGTATAAACATCACATGTTTGACAACTCAGACCGGCCGCGAACAGGTCTGCTGACCGGCTGCCGACATGCCTGCGTACCGGCTGCGAACAGGCTGCTAGCAGTCTACGAATAAGCTACGTACCGGCCTGCATAACCGGCTGCATACCGGCTGCAAACAGGCCTGCGTACCGGCTCCGAACAGGTTGCGAATAAGCTGCATACCGGCTGCGAATTGGCTGCAGACCGGCTTGCGAATAAGCTGCATGTTCTTTTACGTGTTTCGGAAACCATATGCAGTAGCAACTGACAAGTAATCAATACCTACAAAATGAGACCAAATGATTGATTATGTATTTATGTTATGTACAACCTAAATCAGGTTATATCAGGTATTTCCAAAAACAAAAGCTCTCTGAAAACATTTTGTTCTCAAAAGTCAGTACTACGTGATGATCTAGTTTTCTATCACAAACTAATTGGGCATAAGCTAAAAGAGAAAACGTAACAAGATAAAAGCAATTCATAGTGGCGGATCCAGAAATTTTTTCCTATGGGTTCAATTTTTTCGGTAGTCAGGTTTTTCACTATTATTATCCTATAATGATTCATTAAGAGTTATCATATTTAATAAGGCCCAACTGGGTCCATTAAGACATGAAGGATCTATTATTATCCATTGTTACCCATCAAGGTTCAATATGCCCTATTAAGACGTGTATGATATACTATTTTATATTATATTATGTAATCACTCGTTATTACTTGATCTAACCCTTTAGGACCTAATATGATATGATAAAGCCAACAATGACGGATTAAAAGCTATCATAGTTGTTAAGACCCAATTAGGTCCATTAATACACATGATATACTATTGCCCATTGTTATCAATTGAGGCCCAATATAGCCCATTAAGACTTGATCCAACCCCTTAAGACCTAAGTGATATGATATCAGTACAGTCAGGATCGGTACCGTTATTCATTTTTTTTTTTGTAGTTTTTTTATATGTAAAACACGTGTTGATATCTTTTTTAGCATATCATGACTTTATTCTTTTCGTTTTCTCTTGCAGTTGCTATACCGGGTGCATGTACCCTATTGAAACAGTAATAAACATAATCAAACCCGATATGGACTAATTTCCCGCCGTAACGTGCGGGGTAATTTTACTAGTTTATTTTAAATGTGATTTTTTAATTGAGACTTTCATGTGAGAGTAAAGTTTAATGAAATATTCGGGGAGGGGGGAGTTTAGTAAAAAAAATCTTGCAAGTGTGATTATTGTATACCATTGCATCGTACAAAACAAAAACATCGATTGGATAAGAGCCAAACCAAAAATTAAATAAACTTTAAACAGAAATAGGATTACATGTATAACCTCTATGAATCCTATATTGGATCAAAGACTCAAAATATAGAAACGATTTGTATAGATTCTGTAATACAATGAAAAAAATAAATGTAAAAGACCAACAACTTAACTCAGATAACAAAAACTATTATTTACACCCAACAGCCACCATGATGTTTAGTTTTTAGACCATGATATGATATGACGAACATTTCACTAGAATAATGCTCTGAATAAAGTAAGTATACATTTCTTTTTGGAGAAGAGCCATCTTGCAACAAACAACCTGAACTATCTGCAAATTGAACTTTAGGGATGTAAACGAGCCGGGTCGAGCCCGAGCTCGACTGGGCTCGAGCTCGGCTCCTCATGTTTTTCTGAAGCTCGTGCTCGGCTACGAGCAAAAAATAACGTTAATAAATAGATAGTCAAGGGAGTTAATATTGCCACATAACATAGAATAAATTTACTGATTACCTTGTTAGCTCAGAGATTGCAGCAAGCTCACGGTTGAACTCGTGTTTAGTTCTGAACCGTATAAACATCACATGTTTGACAACTCAGACCGGCCGCGAACAGGTCTGCTGACCGGCTGCGGACATGCCTGCGTACCGGCTGTGAACAGGCTGCGAGCAGTCTACGAATAAGCTACGTACCGGCCTGCATAACCGGCTGCATACCGGCTGCAAACAGGCCTGCGTACCAGCTCCGAACAGGTTGCGAATAAGCTGCATACCGGCTGCGAATTGACTGCAGACCGGCTTGCGAATAAGCTGCATGTTCTTTTACGTGTTTCGGAAACCATATGCAGCAGCAACTGACAAGTAATCAATACCTACAAAATGAGACCAAATGATTGATTATGTATTTATGTTATGTACAACCTAAATCAGGTTATATCAGGTATTTCCAAAAACAAATGCTCTCTGAAAACATTTTGTTCTCAAAAGTCAGTACTACGTGATGATCTAGTTTTCTATCACAAACTAATTGGGCATAAGCTAAAAGAGAAAACGTAACAAGATAAAAGCAATTCTGGCGGATCCAGAAATTTTTTCCTATGGGTTCAATTTTTTCGGTAGTCAGGTTTTTCACAACCGAACATTGGAATTTTGGGTCGGGTCGGGTGGGTCGGATACAACAATTCATGGTCAAACCCAAGTTGCCGTTTTATAACTCATAAAAAAAAATTCCTTACAATCCTTTATGCGACGTTTTAGGCTACTTAGTGCACTAAAAAATTAAATTATAAAATACTGGTATAACTAATAGTCTCTACCATAAAGTATAAAAAGATTTTATGGAAATGCATACTTCAAATATTCATTTTTATATAAACCAAAACAGTGAACTTATTTGTTCATGATTTCCAGTTTCCTCCATGCATCCTTGCTTCATAAGTTTGCCCAAAAAGTATGTTAATTGCTCAGGTTGTTATTTGAACTCTAATATCATGTTTTATGCTTTTATAGTTTTATGTGATCATGTTTATGCTTTTGTTATTTGGTCGACCATGATCATATTAAACAATTGGTTTCACATACCAAGACTTTACAATTTGGAATAAAAAAAAGAGAGAAACAGGAATCGAACCTACAACCTCGTGGCTGAAATCAAATAGCTTTTCCACTGCAACAGTTTTTCAATTTTTGGTATGGGTTCATCTCTTTATTTATTTATGGGTTCAGTTCAGGTTTTTATATATATCTTATATAAAAGTTTCGAAACTCACTGGGTTCACGTGAACCCGTAACAATGTATGTAGATTCGCCCCTAAATTCACTGCCTCCAAAAACATCACTGTGGTTCCTGTAACCATGGTGTTATAATACACCACAGCTTGTAATAAACAAAGTTCATTTTGACTTGATATCCATTTATATTAATGACTCGATATAGATAAGAGTAACCTAGTCCTAAATCGGCCCATTTTTTGTGAAATAGAGACTGAGTAGGTTTGTTGGAGCACAGAGAACATGGTTGCATGAGGATGGAAGAAACGGGGGATAAGGAGTGAAAAGGTTGGCCACTTAAAAGTAACTAAAGTGTGATTATAGAATACTTATAGCCACATTTTTTTTTATTTATGGTCACAGTTAATAATTTTTAGTAACACATAAAAATTTATAAGTGACTAAATATAAAATACTCTTTGATTTGAAAGTGATTTATATGAATCATCTTTTAGCCACATCATTAAAAACCTACTATGTCGGTTAGTAATATTTGGCCACACTTTTCTACCGTGGCTAGTGATTGCCATATATTTTTATTGAAAGTGTGACTAAAGGTTTCAAAAAAATGTGTTTCCGTCACATTAGTTAAAAAAGTCAAACAAATATTGTGGCAATAGGTTATATTTGGCCACACTTTTTAAGCTGTGGCTAGATATGCCTGTAAATGTCACATTTTTTCTGAAAAGTGTGGCTAAAGGTTTCGAATTGGTATACAATGGTCACATTAATAATAAATTGTGTGGCTAGAAGTATTTTAAAATATTATAAATGACCTTTAGTCACACATTTTCTCATATGTGTGGCAGGGCGGTTTTAAGAAAAGTGTGGCTAAAGCCCAGTTTTGACGTAGTGCAATCGAAACAATTGGTCGGGTGGATATCAGGGGGGTAAGTCTTCTCAGAAGAAAAATGTTCAAAACAAGAAGTCTATTGAAAAGAAAGTGTTTGTGAACAGTTCAAGTTCATTTTCTAATGAGGAACCTGAAATCTTTTCAAAATCAAACAAAGAGTTCTTTGAGGAAAAAGCCTCACAACCTCAGTCTGAAGGCACAAGTCGGGTTGTTGACACCCGAACATGCTTCAGATGCAATCAAGTTGGGCATATTGCACGAAAGTGTAACAATTTGAAGCCTAAGACTGATGTTGTTGACAATCAAAAGAAGAAAAATGATGAAAAAAGAAAAGGCTCCATTGGTTGTTGAGAAAAAGAGTTTGAAAAATGACAGCACCAAAGTCAAAACTGAACCCGTAAAGAAGGTGGTAATTAAAAATGATAAATTTTATAAATGGGTCGCAACAACTCAACAAACATGGAAGCCGAAAGTTGCTGAAATTAGAGCAAGTGATTCAAAATCAAAGGTTTCGGAAATGGACAAACAATCATCTTCTACCACATCGGTAAAGATGAGTGTTCCTTTGAATCTTCATGAAAAATTTAAAAAGGAAAAATCAGTTTCTGAAAGAAAAAGGATTCTATTTTCTCAACAAGTTTGGAAACCAAAAAGTGAGAAGAAAATTTCAATTTCTGAGGTGAAAAAGTCTGAAGAATCAATTACAGTTGATTATGATGCAAATTTTCCACCTCTCAAGGCTGAAAATTTCAAAATTCAAATTGCAAGAGTGAAAGTTACACCTAAGGCTGATGAAGCCTGGGTGGACTCGATGTTTGACTAAACAATTTGAATTGCCGGAGCTTCCTTGATAGCGAAGCATGAATCGGCATCCTAAATTGAAATGTTCTAATCATGATTTGTTTATGTGCAGGATCTTCCACAACTTGTTTCAAGATGGATCATGGATAGTGGAGCTTCCAGACATATGACAGGGAAGACTGCATTGTTGTACGATGTGAGGAATATAAATGGAGGATATGTTGGATTCGCAGGCTATCAAGGTGGTCGTATAGTTGGTGAAGGAACGTTATCCAATGGGATTGTAACATTTGAAAGAGTCAATTACATCGCTGAGCTGGAGAACAACCTACTAAGTATTTCTCAGATCTGTGACAGAAAGTACACCACTCACTTCACTGACAAAGAATGTTTGATACTAAAACCGGGATTTGTTGTACCTGAGGAGTGGGTGATCATGAGGGCACCAAGAGTCAACGACCTGTATGTATTGGATATGAGCATAGCAACTACAACAACGGGTCAGGCTCACTGTTTTGTGTCAAGAGCAACGGAGAAGGAGTCAAGATTGTGGCACCGAAAGATGGGGCATATACATCTTAGAAAAATGAATCATTTAGTCCACAATGATCTGGTTACAGGAGTTCACATCAAAGGTTTTCATCTTGAAGGGGAGTGTATCAGTTGCATTAAAGGCAAACAGAAGAAAAAGTCACACCCCAAAAAGCAAGTCAATTCAGTTTCACGACCGCTGGAAAGACTTCACATGGATTTATTTGGTCCTGTGAATGTCAAAAGTATTACAGGAGATTACTATTGTTTGGTCGTCACTGATGATTATTCTAGATTTTCTTGGGTATCTTTCTTGAAGACAAAGGATGAAACATTTGACAGTCTGATGGCGTTATTCAAAAAGATTGAGAATTTGTACCAGAGGCGTATCCGAAGAATTAGAAGTGATAATGGTACTGAATTCAAAAACAACAAGATGGAAGAATTTTGTGAAGAAAGAGGTATACTGCATGAGTTTAGTGCTCAGTACACTCCGGAGCAGAATGGAGTAGCAGAACGCAAAAACCGGACACTAATCGAGACAGCCAGAACTATGCTCACAGATTCAAAACTTCCAATAAATTTTTGGGCTGAAGCTGTTTCTGCTGCATGCTATACTCTCAACAGAGTTCTCACTGTCAAGAAATTCAACAAAACATGTTTTGAATTGATCAATAACCGCAAGCCTAACTTGAAGTATCTTGAACCGTTCGGGTCACCCTGTACGGTGATAGAACCTTTTGGAAAATTTGGTCCGAAGTGCGTTGAGGGTATATTTGTTGGATATGCAAGTCCTTTGCGTCGTGTTTTCGTGCCAAGTGAAAAGCGGTTATTGAAGCTGCAAATGTTGAATGTCAAGGTAATACGATGCCGACTCAGAACCCAGGAGATTCATGGCGTAACCACTACGACACGTTGTGGGATTCATTTGATTTAATGGAAGAACCTGAAGATGAAGAAGATTTCTTTGATGAGTTGGATATTCTTAGAGACTATGAGTCATCAGAAGAAAGATTTCTAGCACAGTATTCTAGGCAATCTCAGAAAACTTCAAATGATGATGAAGCAGGTCCTAATAATGCTGGTGAACATGATGATACTTTTCAAACTCCAGAGAATCAGACGGCAACAAATGATGACACAACATCTGATATTGGTCCAACTTTTGATCATGGGGATTCTGAATCTGAGGGGGAGCAAATCCAGATCTTAGATCAAGCAGATCCTATCAGTGAAGAAGGTGCAAATCAAAATATCACTAATCTGGAAGGCAATGTAGATGTTCCGAGTGAGGTAATGCCCAGAACTCTTTCATATCATCCAGAGGAGCTGATCATCGAAGAGCTTCAATCAAGAGTTCGCACCAGACATCAAATTGACCAAGGACTTACTAGTTTTTATTCATCAGTAGCACCTCTACAAACTGAATTTTCACTACAAAGAGGCGCTTACTGAAGAATCTTGGGTCAACGCGATGCAAGAAGAACTGAACCAGTTTGAAAAATTGGGTGTTTGGAAACTGGTGGATTTACCTGAAGGTCATAGGAAAATAAATACCAAATGGGTGTTCAAGTGTAAGAGGGACGACAGAGGAGTAGTGGTCAGAAATAAAGCTCGACTTGTTGTCCAGGGCTTTAGTCAACAGGAGGGAATTGATTTTACCGAAGTGTACGCTCCTGTGGCACGACAAGAAGCAATCAGAATTTTCCTAGCATTTGCATCATGGAAAAACTTTAAAGTCTACCAGCTTGATGTGAAGTCGGCCTTTCTCTATGGCAAACGTGAAGGAGGAAGTGTATGTGGGACAGCCACCGGGCTTCGTCGATCCACACCACAAGAATAAAGTGTATCTCTTGGATAAAGCGTTATATGGCTTACACCAGGCCCCGAGAGCCTGGTATGAGACATTATCTCAGCATTTGCTAGCCAATTACTTCGTCCGGGGAACTATAGACACCACTCTCTTCACAAAGATAGTCGACGGTCACCTGCTGATAGTCCAAATTTATGTGGATGACATAATTTTTGGGTCAACAAATGAGGATTTGTGCAAAGATTTTGAACAAGTGATGAAGCAAAAGTTCGAAATGTCATCAATGGGGGAAATGAAATTCTTTTTAGGACTCCAAGTTGATCAACTCCCTGAAGGAATTTTCATACACCAGACGAAGTATGTTCATGATGTTCTAGAGAAATTTGGAATGTCAGGTTCTACTCCTGCGGCAACCCCATTAGCAACAAATCATGGGATTCACCCAGATCTCACCGGAGATAGGGCAGACGAAACACTTTATCGTTCCATGATTGGTTCATTGATGTATCTTACTGCTTCAAGACCCGACATTATGTATCCGACGTGCCTCGCAGCAAGATTTCAATCTAACCCGAGAGTTTCGCACTTGATCATTGTGAAAAGGATATTACGCTACCTGAAGGGAACTCCATCGTTGGGGTTGTGGTATCCTAGAAAAGGCGATTTTACGCTCGAAGGGTATTCCGACTCGGATTTCGGATGCTGCAAAGTCAATGCCAAATCAACAACTGCAGGATGGCAGTTCTTTGGACCTCGCTTGGTTACCTGGCAGTGTAAGAAACAAACATCTATGGCGCTATCCACATGTGAAGCAGAGTACATTTCTGCCAGCAGTTGCTGTTCTCAGATCCTGTGGATACAGCAACAGATGCGCGACTACGGTTTGCAGTTTCTTAACACTCCTCTTTTTGTTGATAATGAGGCCGCAATAAATATAACAAAAAATCCGGTACATCACACTAAAACCAAACATATAGAAATTCGTCATCACTTTATTCGCGATTGTTTCGAGAAAAAGTTGATACGAATTGAGAAAATCCACACTGACGAGCAAAAAGCTGATTTACATACCAAAGCATTTGATAGATCACGTTTTAAATATGTTTTAAAACTGAATGGTATGATGCTCTTGTCGGTGAAGGATGGAATCGTTGGCGTTGATGAGGATACCACTGTAGATGATGATGATAAACAATCTGCAATGGTTTGTTGATTTTTTACCTGTTTTGATCTTTAGGGGGAGATAGGTATATTTGTATATTTTTTAGAAAATCCAAAAACATTAAAAAAATCAAAAAGCCAAAAACATGATAAAATTTCAAAATCCAAAAACAATAAAAAATGAAAAAGAGCTTGTGTAAAAAGGGAAAATGATAGTACATCAGCTAGACTGTTACGGTATGCTAAAGATTTGTAAAGTTTTAAAAGGTTTAAACAGTCTCACTAATGATGTGTCGGTAGGTTTTTACACAGTCAATAGATTTGTTTGGGATATTAACTTAAAAAATTCATAACAAGACTTATTTTGTGGGGAACACTATTTGGATATATAGGTAACCCCTGAAATCTCGTTTGATAGGTCCCTTATTCTGAGATACTAGGTCTTTATACTCAGTAATATCTGGGGTATTATTCCGGGACTTCTGCTGAATGGAAGTTCTGACCTAGTCCCCGAATAATACTTTCCGCAAAATGCTTGAAACATAGCATCACCCTCAGCAAGCTGATGAAACAACAAAATTGATAGTCGCTGCTGTTGAAATCAAAAGATCCCCTAAAGGGACACACCGAAAAGTCAAAGCCGTCATCTCTCTGCGTATACGGAAGTATCGACCTGAGCTCTCACGGCCCTCGCATTTAAGCCCTTACAGATATTATCTGTGGTATATTCACCTGTAAGACTGAATACTGGGAAGTTGATACGGGAGTATATTCAAAAGGTGGGACACATGAATGAGTTAAGTTTATAAGACATCTAAATTGTATCCTGAATAAATTGAAATCTGTGAGAAAACTTAAATTGGATCCGTATATCGACAATCGAGGTGAATTGTTAAAACCTGAGTATGAAATGAAGCTTAACGGTACTTGTAATTTGTCTAAAAAGCTAATATGATTCCCTGACACGCTCATCAAAAATATGTTTGTATATAGATTTCTTTCTTTACATTCTGTTTTTCAGTTTCTGTTATACTTTTCTAGTTTAGAATTTGCATTAAAAACTCAAAAAGATTTTGCACTTCTGCTTTATTTTTGACAAACTAAAGCGGATAGTTGATCTTCAGATTCATAGTCTGATGCAAGTTGCAGGAAGTTGTTCTGAGCTGAAAAACAAGTTGGGAGCTAATCTTGATACAATCAGAGAATATAAAAAGTCAAAAATGCAAGTTCATTAAGTTGAAACTTGTAAAATTTTCAGAAAAATGTTTGATCAAAACATCAGTTTGTTTTTGCTTCGGGTCAACCAAGGTCATTAAGTTGAACTTGGTAGACAAATTAAGTACCTAGGGTCATTAACTTGGACCTAGATACTTAAGTGGATTTCTCGAACACTGATAATGAGAATAAGGTCAAAAAGTCAAATCGGTTTGAAAGTCAAAGTGCCTTGGATCGAACAGGCCAGCCGATCGGCTAGACCAGCCGATCGAACTGCCTAGCCGGTTCATTGACACCCTATAAATAGTAGTTCTTGCTTCATTTGTACTTTTTCGCACTTTGATCGAACTAAAATTCTCTCAGTCGATTCAGTGTTTTCACTAATTTATTGGATTCTCTTTGCATCATTTCATTGATTTGTTGGATTGCACATCATTTTCAATGGCAAAGGTATGTATTTCATCTTCAAATCTTTAAAAATCATTCTATTCTTTGTGTTCTTCGTCTGTCGGTTCTTTAATCTCAGATTTAGGAAGATTTAGGAATTTTTGATGAAATCTGGTTATAGGGTTTTGTTCGCAATGCAAAGATCTACATGTTTACCGGTTCAATTTTTGAAAAATCTTGTTTAAATGTGCTAGATCTAGGATTACATATGTTCGGCAGTCGGCATGTTCTTTGAGAAATTAGACTTTGTTTAGGACAAATTAGACAAGAATGAACATAGGGTTTTGATCGCGACAACATCAGGAACATGGATCTGTGCTCAATTTGTAATAATTAGCATAAAATTTTGAATCATCAGTCTATGTTCTTAAAACTATTCTTCATTGAAGATGCCAGCCGATCGGCTAGCCCAGCCGATCGGACAGCAATCATAATGTGTTTTACTTGTTGTTGCATAAGGTAGTTCATGTCTTGAAAAATGTGCTTTGTTGTACTAAGTGCTTGGAATATTTTGCAAAGTGTTAGCCGATCGGCTAGGCCAGTCAATCGAATAGCAATGTGCTAGCCGATCGAGTAGCAATGTAGATCATGTGTGTGTGTTGAGATATATGGTAGTTCAATGTTGATGTCTTGAAATTCGTGCCAAATGTATGCTATGAAATCTGTGTGTTAGTGTCTTTTGTTGTATACTGTTTGATCATAGCTTTGCCAGCCGATCGACTAGACCAGCCGATCGGCTAGACCAGCCGATCGAACAGCAATTGCTAGCCGATCGAATAGCATGACAGCATTGCCAGCCGATCGGCTAGACCAGCCGATCAAACAGCAATGTGCCAGCCGATCGGCTGAACCAGCCGATCGAACAAGAATTGCTAACCTATTGAAAAGCATATGCTAGTCAATCGAGTAGCATTACTTGTTGAAAGGATAGCATTTTGTCTTCACCTAGATTTCTGTGCATATGTTTGCCAGCCGATCGAAGAGCATTTGCTAGCCGATAGGACACCATATGTAAGAACTTCTTTGTCATAATTTGCCAGCAGATCGACTGGACCAGCCGATCGAACAAGCATTGTCACTCTATTCATTCTCAGCCGATCGAACAACAATGCTCCTCGATCGAACAGACTAGTCGATTCTGTAGTGTTGTCACATAGGAATTCCATGTGTTAGAAAATTTTTCAAAATTTTTCATTCCTATGTCTCTATTCTTGTTTGGATGATTTACACTGAATATTCTTACAAGGACGAGGAAAAGAGAAAGACAAGAGTCATAACATACCTTGTGAGATTGATTCTGAAACAACAACTGGTACTGTTGTAGAAAAGATGGCAACATTTTTAAGAGAGAGCAGAATTGCAAAGGCTATGTCTGATAAAACTGTGATTTATGAATCACACGTTAAAGCATTCTGGAACACTGCTAGATATGAAGAATCAGATAAGATGATACATGCAGTATTGAGAAAGAAGGACAAAGCTGGAAAAGATATATATGTTGAGATTGAAGTGAGTGTTGCAGATGTGAGAAGGGTGCTTGATCTACAAGATTCTAATGATGATCCAACGATCATGTCAGAACGTCTTGTAAAAGGTTTGTGGTGTATAATGGGTTTTACTGGGTACATAAATGAAAAATGTACAAAAGATGTTTTTCCAAAGCATATCGGTACTTGATGCACTGTATGATACACTCAATGGGTCATAGAAAGGGTGCATATGATGAGGTTGCTGATTACATCATGAATATGATAGCAATCTTGGTGCTGAACAAAAGGTATAACATTTCACAAGTAATTTTTGAGTACATGAAGGAGAACTGCCAAGCTGGAGCAGATAAGTACATCATGTATCCGAGATTCATCATGATGATACTAAATGACAAAATCAAAGATCTTCCGAAGGACTGTGAGGATGTGATGGAGATGAGCAGTGTAAATAAGGTCACAATTGGAAGAACTACAAAAGATAAGGATGAGAAAACCAAGCAGATGATTTGCAGAATAAAAGATAAAGCATATGTTGTTCCTGAAAACGACAAATGGAGACATGACGACAGTAACTCAGACAATGAAGACTCAAAGATGAATGAGATGGTTGAGAAAAAGACTAGGTGGTGGCATGTTAGAGATGGAAAAAGGAAAAGGACACCTAAGTCATCCCCTGCAGTTGTTATTCCTAAAGATGGAGAAAAGGGTATAGTGAAAGGGGGAGCATTAAGACAATTAGATCACATATGGTTTAAATGTTACTAATCTTGTTATCTATGTTTGTCTTGTAGGGTCTTCTGGAGAGCCACAGCAGAAGTTAGTTGATGAAACAGTCTTAGAGCCATCTGTGGTGATTGAACAAGGAGCTGAGCTGTTAAAGCAGACTTTAGAGAGTTATTTGAAAAAGAATGAAGAGGTTGCAGCACAACAAGCTCAAGGAACAAGTACTCATGCTGAAAAAGCTAAAAGAGTTGAACCAGAAACAGAAGCTCAAAGGAGTTCAAGTGATGGAGATTCAGAAGCTACTCAATCTGAATCAGAACTGATTCCTAAAACTCTTGGTAGAGGAAAAGCTCAGTTGAAGAAAAGACCGTCAAAGAAACAAAAGGGATCAGATGAAGAAGATTCTCCTTATGATCCTGAAAAGTCAAAGAAGCGAAGAAAGAAACGAAAGGCAGCTCCAGTTGGTGTAATTCCCAGAAATGTCAGATCAAAGAAATCAGGAGCTGAATCACAAAAAGATAAAGAAGGAAAGGCAGTTCAACATATTCAGAAAGAAAAATCACCAAGTGTTGAAATTCCAAAAGAACCGGAGGTGAAAACAAAAGAAGATCCAGTTGTTGGAACATATGAGAAGACAGGTGATGATGATTATGTAGAGATCACTGGTTTCAAAGCTGCCAGTCCAAAACCTGCTCAACAAGATATTCCTGGTTCATCACGTCAGAGAGAAGAAGATTTCAACTTTAATTTTGATGATCTTGGTACTGCTACTGGTATTTTCGCTGAAGATATGCCTGAAGGTGAAAGTGATATGTTCAATGATCAGGCGGTTAAAGAACTGATTAAGAAGGTTAAAGAACTGGAGAAAGAGAAAGCAAAAGCTGAAAGGGAACGCGATTTGATGAAAAGTCAAATTGACGATTTGATGGAAGCTCACAATAAAGTAGTTGCAGCATTGGTTGAAAAGGAGAAAAGGATGAACGAAATGAAGGATGATGTCGAGGTTAATTCTAAAGTGTTTGATTCATTAACACAAGAGATATCTTCCTTGAATGCCAAGATAAAAGATCTGGAGAATGTGAACCAAACATTAAATCAGCTTCTCAATGAGATGAGTGAAGCTTCTTCTAATGAAATGAAGGCAATGAAGTTGGAGATGGAGGCTATGAAAGCTGATAAAGTGATGAAAGATCAACAACTTCAGATGCTGTTTGTTGTAGTTGAAAGTCATTTAAAGATGAACATTCATGCTGCTTTTGATGAAATTGATGTGATAAGAGCTAACGAAAGAAGAATGGAGCGTGAACGTCAAATGGCCGAAGAAGCAAATCTAAAGAACAAAGGAATAGTTGAAGAGGTTGAGGTAGTTGATGCATCTTCAAGTCAACCAGAGGTTGGAGGTTCTTCTTCGCAACCTGATATTGAAATGATTGAAGTGGTTGAGGATCAAGAACAAGAAGTTGTTGAAAATGATCAAGAGATGGTTGAAGCTGAAGATGAAGAGCTTCATGAACCAGAATACTTGATTGTTGGTGAGCCAATCAAGGTTTTAGATGTTGAAAATGTTCTTCAAAGAGTTGAAATTATTCAAAGAAAAAGAAGAGCAAGGGAAGTACTATTGCTAGAGTATACAACTGACAAATTTGTATTGGTCGGTAATGCTTACACCGTACCATACAATGCGAAAGAAGTGGCAAAGTTGTTGAAATTCCTTGATCTGAAAGAAAAGGGAAAGAGAGCTCGTGGTGAGTATGTAGAAGAAGATTCAAATTTAGAAATGTTTGGAGACGAAGATGAAGAAGACGAAGATGATTCTGATGACAAAGATGATAAAGCTGATGATAAATCTGATAAAGATGACAAAGACGATGACAATAATGATCAGGGTGCTTCGGGTTTATTAATCAGTGAACCAAATGTTCAAGAAAGAGTGGATGAGTTGATGAATAATGAAATAAATGAGCAGGAGGATGAAGTTGATTATGAAGCATCGTCGTCTGGAAAACAACCTGTTGATCAGGTACTTCTTTCCAATCCTACTGTCATTTACTTATCTGGTAAACAACAAGGAGAGGTAGAGGTTAAAAGAACATGGGCTGAAATGTTAGAGGAATTGGGTTTGGAAGATGGAAAATTAAATTCGATATTGAAGATGAAATTCCTCATTCACCTGCAAAAGTTTTTGAGCCTAGATACCCTCATGAAGCTGATCATTATGATGAAGTGATTGTTGAAAGTGCATCTGATTCAGAGGAAGATAGGGTAGATTTTCATTATGAAGGGGAAGATGTTGCATTCCCTACGTTTAGTGAATTGTTTCAAGAAAAGAATGAAGATGAGCTAAGAAGAAAGATTGAAGAAAGAGTTTCTACAGCAGATATTCCTGAACCGGTTCCTAGAGAGATAACAGCAGAAGAAAGAAAAAGATGGTTCAAGAATATGCCAAAAGAAAGAAAGACTATCAGGGCTCTTCAATACTTCACTCATAACAAAGATCTTTCTTGGGGAGATATTCTATCTTGGGGGTATTTGGAGGATTTGAAAGTTTATGCAATCAGAAGGGAGCAGGGTGTACAGTACTTTAAATTCTTAGCTGATATAGCTACTTTACCCTGGTGGGACGTGTCACACCCCGACCACGTAAAACAACAAAACGTGGCGGAAACGTCGGGGAGTGTTGTAACAAAATCATTGTTTCATAACACGTGGAAAATTGAAATGTTGTTTTATTGATTTAAAAGAGTTACAATGTCTTAACAACAAGGAAACACAACTTAATTAACTAGTCTTGCATCTTTTAATGTCACTAAGGCCTTGTCCATTCCTACGTGAGCATACACCAATATCATCATCATATATGACCAACTATTGTACCTGAAACACATGTGAAAATACGTCAGCATAAAAATGCCGGCGAGTACATAGGTTTTGTTGAATTAGGATTCATGACTTATAAGTTGAGAAAAAGTTGTTTAACAAAAGTCAGTCATGATCCTTGTAAAAAGTTTTGTTTTATAAATCGTTTGAAAAGCGATGATAGATATGTATAGTAAAAAAATGATGTAAGGTTAAATGAATATCCAAGTAAAAATGAGCTTGTATAAAACAAACTGTTTTGTAAAACAATGTCTTGTGAAAAATATGTTATTTATGTAAAAATGTATAAATCCAAATGAATGATTTAAATAACGCTACGCCATGTAATATAATACAAGCACTTATATATAGGAAGTACCAGCGGCGTATCCACCATGCTTGTATCACATTACACACGTCTCGTTACCCAAATCACTTACCCACATAAACCACCAATGTAAATTGCCCATGTCTAAACCGTTGTCAAATGTCAATCAAGTAATGTGTAAAAAAATGTCATGTATGGCAAGTGAAGTATGTAATAACCAAACCATAGGTAAGAATGCACAAACAATGTACTAAGTATGCGACGGATGGACATGCATAGCATGATACAAAGTATAAGATGTCTTGTAAAACGATGTACTAAGTATGCACACAATGGGCATACATAGCATGTGATGTGAAATGTACTAAGTATGATGAACATACATAGCATGAAATGTAAAATGTACTAAGTATGATGAACATACATAGCATGAAATGTTATGTAAAATGATGTACTAAGTATGCCCACAATGGGCATACATAGCTAAAACATAATAAAATCATGTACTAATAGTGTACTAGTGAACATAGCAAGTATATGATATAAAAGCATGAAATCATGAAAGTAACAAGTAGGCACATGTGTTTCACCCCAAAATGTTTGGAAAACAGTAAAAGAGGGGACTATGTACTCACTTGAGATTGCTTAGAAGTCCTAGAATAACCACCAAGCAAAGCTAGAAGATCACGGAATCAAACGGCACCTATATAGGTATCTACATTAATAAACGGACCTATCGGAGGATCGGGTAGTACGAGGGTTCGTAAACCAAATAAGTATGGGAACTTATGTAATATGGTTTAACAAAGCCTACGTACTAAAACGAAACCTATCCTAAGTGCTTTTGACCCATTACGACCCGTTTAGGAAGCTTATGCTACTTTAACGCGTCGTTTGCGTAAAATGCGTTCGGAACGCCTAACTAGTCCTATGACAAGTAATATATGCCTTAACATGTCTAATATTGTTGCTAAATCAGCTTAGATGTCAAAATTTAAGTTACATATGCTTAAATTGAATTTATGCGTAAAAAGGGCATTTTGGTAATTTTCCTAGGGCATAAGAATTACTTATCATACAACTACTTAAACGACGTGACCATAAGGTATAACCTCAAAAGGTTATTCCCTATACCACTATGGTCACCTAATGTGTTTGGTCGGATCCTAATGATCGACCAAATGGGTCGGGTTCGAAAGTATAAGCGATTGATTAGATCGCTTACTTTTACGACCCTAAACAAGCACAAATCTAAAAGCGACCAGCTAAACATGCTAGAACATGTTTAGTAAAGTTAGAAAACAGGTTTGGTATTAAAACAAACGGTTTTAATACCCTAGAGCAGTTTGGTTACAAAATACGCGAGGAAACGCATTTTGGCCGAAACTACGACTCGTCACTGAGCCTAGATAACGTGGAAATCAGTAGGTATAGTCATTAGGGACTATAACCATCGTGATTACACTCACGTTATGAAGTTCAAATGAACTTCGCGTTGACCATAAACTGGTCAAAGCAGAAAGTCAAACACAGTTTGACTTTAACGATAAAAACGAATGAAAAGAACGAAAGAATACTTACAAAAGGTCCCCGCAAGCTCTTGATCCGATTTACTCTCAGGTATGAAGCATAAACTTCAACTTAGAGAGCCAAAATCAGATTCAAATGTGCTTTGGGAAGAAAGTGAGGGTGGGTATTTATAGATTTCCTTGAACCGTTAAGATCGTTCGTCGAAAAACGTGATTTAATCTCAACCGTACACATGTGCCCATAGTTTTGTAATACCATGGGCACCCCTAGAATGACCCATAGTATTTTATAAACTATTAAATAGCAGCCCATTGTTTTGCAAAACCATGGGTTAAAACCATCAACCCTTCAAAATTGGACTAGGTTCATTGAATCTAGTCAGAAATTTCAAAAATGGCCCCTGCACTTGTAAAACTTGATATTTTTGCACTTTTAAGTCCCGTTAACCCCATTTCAAGGCTCTAAAATAAAGTTAATGTATAGGGATCTTAAAATATGCTCAAAACATCTCGGATGTCGGTTCGTTTGGTCATACGGTTGCGTTGTTCGGTTAATTACGACGGAAATCGTAATGAACGCAAAAACAATCCAAATTACGCGACGAATGGAATTTTATCATGCCAATCACTAAAATAAAATATTTTAATGATTACATAAATTTTTGGATGTCCGGATATATTCAGAATGTAAGATATGCGCGAAAATGCAAACTTATGCACTTTTTGACGCTTTTAGTCCCTGAATGGCATAAAGTTTATTTTAGCACACCGAACACCTCAAAGCCTATTTCTAAGCTATGTAAAGGATATTTAGGGTGTGTTTAACTTATGATCAAGTTCCGGAAGGTCTGTTACAGTACAAATTGACATACTTTTGCAGTTTGTCGAATTTAGTCCTTGTAAGCGAATAAACTTGATTTCGGCATACCAAACCATCCAAAACTTATTTCTAAGTTATGTAAGGGTTATTTAAGGTATGTTAAGCCTATGTCACTGTTCTGGAGTGTTTGTTGCATTAAACTGGTTATTTTTACGCATCAGATCGCGTATAACCTTCCAGAAAGCGATTTAAAGCCCGAAATCGAACAAGAATTAATATGTGCAAACGATACACATAATTATACAAATCCCAAGTATGAAATACAATATTTCATTGGTTTGGTATTTGTTTGATGGTTGAAGTGACACAGGTGTCACAGGACGTAGATGAGTTGGTGGTTACAAAGAATATTAAACAATTCTACTACGGTCCAGAAGTTCGAGAACATGATAAAAAATTGTGGGATTACATCAAATTGCAAGCAAAGAACAATTATCCAGATTGGAAACCACAATTTCCAAAGCAGATTGTTACTTACTTGGAGAGTGGAGAGAAAAACATTACTTTGGATGTAAAGCCTCCAAGGTGTTTGAAAAATATGCCACTCAGAGCCATTGAACAAGATTTCTATGATCTATTTCAAGCTTGGCTATACAATCCCTCTACAGCTGAAGCAGTTATTTCTTTGTATGATAAGACCACTGGAGAAGCTCGAAGAATAAGTATCTTGGATCCTATGTGGCTGGTCAATTGTTCGAAGAAAGATATAGATTGTCTGTTTGTCAACAAGATAATCTATGATAAGAAAGACAAAGAGATAGCTATGCATTATCAAGGAGTGATAGATGTTTGCTTCGCAAAAGAAATCAATTCAGGAAAAAATTGGAAGACGAAATGGAGAGATCTTGAAATTGATGAGTTCCTAAAGGCCTACAAACGAAATCAAAGACAGAAAGAGATAGCTAGAAAAGCTGCAGAGAGGGGAAGGAGAAATCTTGGGTATGTGCTGCCTACTGATCAAACGCCTATTGAATCTGAAGAGAACAAAATTCCAAAGTGGGATCGAAAGCGTGATGGCGACCCAGAATACCGAAAATGGTGGATAAATGAGGGAAGGCATAAAAGAAGAAGAATGTTAGAAGAACGAGCTGAACAGAGAAGACAAAAGGCTAAAGAGAGGAGACGCAACAGGAAATAAAGACTATGTTGGAAGGAACTACAGCTACATCCGAGGGGGAGTCTGTTAGTGCAATAACGTCTGTAGCTTCCGTCAACATGTAGTTGTATTTTGTATAGTTGTGTATATGTTTTGTATGTTTGTATGTAAAGCATGATAGAATACGGTGAAGTTTTTGTCAAGTGCTAATGCTGCCAGCCGATCGGCTAGCCCAGCCGATCGGACAGCCCGGCCGATCGAGCAGTCTGTTCGATCGGTTAACATTGTCAGCCGATCGGCTAGCCCAGCCGATCGGCCAGCACTCTCTTATTCTGTCCTTGCCTATAAATAGCTGGTAGGTCAGTTTACTTAGCACCTTTTGACACTTTCACTTTCCAGCTACCTTTTGTATGTCTGAGTTCTTTGTAGCTCCTGTACACTTTTACATCATTCAATAGAATATCAGACGGAGATTCAAAGTAGAATATTGTCTTTGTATATCTGCTATATGATTACATGAATTCCGCGCATTAATCACTTACGATTCAACTACGTTTACGAATAAGAAGATCCCATCCGAGGGACCAACAAAAGCATTACTAATAACCTAATTCCCTATAACCATGAGCTCTAATACCAACTTTTCTGTCACACCCCGACCACGATAAAACAACAAATCGTGGCGGAAACATCGGGGAGTGTTGTAACAGAATCATTGTTTCAAAACACATGGAAATTTGAAGTTTCGTTTTATTAAACATTAAACATTTACATCGTCTTGAGATCTAACAAACAAGTTAAACATAGTCTATTATTGTTATTAAGTCACTAAGGCCTCGTCCAGTCCTATGTGAGTATGCATCCTAGCAATCAACATCATTCAACAATACCTGAAACATATGTAAAAACAAAGTCAGCAAAGAAATGTTGGCGAGTACATAGGTTTTATGAGAGTGTCGGATTCATGGCTAGTTTACATGCTGCAATACTTAATTAAAAACCTTGTTTTGAAAAAGATAGTATTGCGACATAATTAACCGACTCAAATCAAGTTGGTTATAGTTTTATAAAATCTCGTAGCCATGATTCTTAACCCAAAACATTTAGTTAAATCAATTTGTAAAACATCTCGTAAAAACTCGTTAACAAAACTCGTATGGTTTATATCATTTCAAAAACCTCGTTGTGTGACATCGTTTTAAAATCGTTTTCCCCAGTGAACTAAATAATGACACAAAATGTAATATGATAAGAGCACATATATATAAGATGTACCAGTGGCGTATCTACCATGCTTTTATCATACTACACCTGTCCCATTATCTAATCACAACCCAAAACCAATCGTTTAACCAAATCGTTTATCTCGTTTAAGTCGTTTCAAATCGTTTAACTTGTCACAAAATCGTTTAGCTCGTTTTAATAGTGAAACTACTTTTGGTCGTCTCGCTAATAACATTCAAACCTTCGTGACTCGACTATCTCGCCTTTCGCATTAATAAACCACCAAAGGGTAAATTAACAATCACAGATTCGGTCGCTACCCACCTAACCCAGACATAACCATGGGTGCTGTCTGATAACGGGATTTTTCAGATCCTATGGTACCATAACCTAATACTGGTCGGTTTGGCCAAAATTAATGAATGTTATTCGTTATGTAATTACAACCAACAAATTTGTTCACTTTATCAAAATCGTTATTACTTTAATATAAACCATTTCAATCGTTTTCAAAAACCATCGTTAAAATATTGAAATCATTTAACACATATGAATCACCCCAAAACAATCGAAAACAGTAAAATAGGGGAACTATGTTCTCACTTGAGAATGCTTAGTGGTCTTTGAACAAAAACCAAGCAAAGCTAGAGGGAGCACGAAATCAATCGGCAACCTAATAACTATATAAATAAACCGAACCTAAGTCGGAAGATCGGATAGGATGAGGTCTTGTAAACCAAATGAGTTATTGGAACTCATATGACATGGTTTAACAATGCCTACATACTAAATCGAAGCCTACCTAAGTGCTTTCGACCCGTTACGACCCATTAAGGTAGCTTACGCTACTTTAACGCGTCGTTCGCGCAATTGCGCGTTCGAGACGTCTAACTAGTCCTATGACAAGTATTATATACCTAAACATGTTTAATTATGTTGTATAATCAGTTAAGTGACAAATGTTTGGGTTACATATGCTTAAAATCCAATTATGCATAAAAAGGGCGTTTTGGTAATTTACCTAAGGCATATAAACTACCTATCATACAACTACTTAAACTAGGTGACCATAAGGTATAACCTTGGAAGGTTATTCCCTATGCAACTATGGTCACTAAACTTGCTTGGTCGGATCCTAATGATCGACCAAACGGGTCGAGTTCGAAAGTCTAAGCGGTGGTTTAGACAGCTTGACTTACGACTCTAAACAAGCACTAAACTAAAAGTGACGAGCTAAGCATGTTAAAACATTCTTAACTAAGTTAGAAAATAGGTTTTGATATCAAAAGAAAGTGTTTTGGTACCAAGAGTAGTTTGGTTGCAAAATACGCTTAAATGCGCATTTTGACCGAAACTACGACTCGTCACTACGCCTAGTCAACGTGGTAATCAGTAGGTATAGTCACTAAGGACTATAACCATCGTGATTACGCTCAAATTGCGAAGTTCAAATGAACTTCTCGTTGACCATCTCATGGTCAAAGCTGAAAGTCAAACAAAGTTTGACTTTCACACTCGAAAAGCGATAAAAGAACGAAAGAGGACTTACAAAGGGTCCAAATAGATTTAGTTCTAAGTATTCTCAGGTAGGTAGTGAATAATCACAACCACTTAGAGAAATCTCAGACCAAATGCAAGGAAAATGGAATGAAAGCACGACCTTTATATAGTTTTCGCAAAACCGTTAAGATCATTTCTTGGAGAAGAGGGAATGATCTAGGCCATACAAGTGTTAAGGACTGATTGGGGACTTGTTCTCCACACAAACCAGCCCATAGCATGAAAAACCATTGATCAAAACCCTCAAAATCGAGCTGAATGACCAGATTCAATGTTTCTGTCTGATAGGCTCTCGCGCCCCGCGTAAGAGTTAAGCTTGGGCCTACGCCTCAGGCCTAAGAACTTTGACAGATTTACATTTTTAGCCCCTGCATGCCGAAAACTTGGTTTTCGATGCATTTTTGACACGTTTAAGCCCCGTTAACCGCATTTCAAGGCTCTAACATGATGTTAAAGTATTAGGAACTCAAAACCTGCTAAAAAATATCTCGAATGTCGGTTCGTTTGGTCGTACGGTTGCATTGTTCGGTTAATTACGACGGAAGTCGTAACGAACGCAACAACGATCCAAATTAAGCGACGAATGGAATTTTATCATGCCAATCACTAAAATAAAATATTTTAATGATTACATAAGTTTTTGGGTGCCCGGATATATTCAGAACGTAAGATATGCGCAAAAATGCAAACTTGTGCACTTTTTGACGCTTTTAGTCCCTAAATGACCAATAAGTTTATTTTAGCATACCGAACCCCCTCAAAGCATATTTCTAAGCTATGTAAAGGATATTTAGGGTATGTTTAACTTATAATCAAGTTCCCGAATGTTCATTACTATACAAATCGACATACTTTCACAGTTTGTCAAAATTAGTCCCTGTAAGCGAATAAACTTGATTTCAACACACCAAACCTTCCAAAACTTATTTCTAAGTTATGTTGTGACAACCCGAACTTTCAAGGTTTGTAATGTTTAATCTCAAACCTCTAAACTCCTCGTTGATCCTTCTTGATGCGTTTCACGCTCAGTGCTAGTATAATCCTGATTAACGAGTATGATAACTTTGTTAAATATTTATAGATTAGCATGATTGGGCCACAACTTAGTGTCTCAAATAAACGGCCGCATCTCAAACCTTCGAAGCCTTAAGGGAACTGAATTGGACTAGAGCCCAAACCCGCCATCACCTTTGCCCATTATATTCTTGTTTAAGGCGGCCCAAGTGTATGGATTGAGCCAATTTTCTGCTATCCGATTACCGCCCCAAACAAATGGATTAGTTATGTTATGTGTGGGCCAATAAGAGCCCAAGGGGATCATGGAATTGGGGACCGGCTATGGGGTTTGGATTTTATACGTTCTTGTAGTGCACGTATCGTCACAAATAACAAACCCTACTCCTTTTCACTTGACCTACGACCGGCAGCCGACCCCCCCCCCAACCGAGGCGATCTGATTGTTCTGGACACTAGTTGACTAGTCGAACTTCTCTTGGTTAGTAGATATCTTTATTTTATGTAATCCTTAATTATGGAACCTTGAAAGTTCTGATTGATTTCATGATATTGCTTATATGTATTATCGAACCTGATTGATTGCATGGTTATTATCTAGAACCAAATGATTTGTCACGTGTTGTCTGTGATTCATGATTTATGATATCGTTATTATCCGAACATGTTAATGAATATAGCCTAGTAAATGGTTGTATGTGCGATTGGATTACATGATTATGATGGTCTTGATGATTGTTGTTAAACAATAAATGAATCTTGATAATCATATGGAATCGTAGGGAATTGATATATTAGTATTGTTATCGGCCCAATATAATTAAAGGCATATGGCCATGTGAGATCTGATAGTGTAGTAATCATATGAAGTTATTAATCATGAATTGGAAATGGCGACACATGTGATATATAATTAAGCAATCCAGTTGTTTTAATAGTGTGTCAGAAGCATTGCATGTATAATAAATAATGAAGTGATGCATTGTTTGTGCAATCGAAATATGTGAAGATAGCAGCCCAACTTTTGACTAGAAAGCATGATGTAATCTTAGTGCACATGGACTTAATAATGTCTAGTTTTGGATATTATATGAACTGGCACGATTAATTATGTTCTAGTCAGGTTTTCAAAATTAAAAACAAGTTCAGGGGTTTTGTAATATGAATGTACATGGTCCGAATTTGGCTTAAAAATTATGAATTCTTATGAAACTATGTGAACTGATGTAATATATGCAATTCATCCGAATTTAATATCTTTTGTCAATGGGTTCTGAATATAGGAATGTACATGATCACATATATAACGAATTATACAAGTAAACTCAATGAATTGGTGTTAATTGTATGTTAATTGTGATGCTGTTCTATGATAGTATGTATACAGTGGATAAATGGAATCTGAATATGTGCAATGACATCCTTGAATCTTTGATCTAAAAATTGGCATGAGAATCATATGAGAAAGTGTTATGAACGATTTAATTAATTGTAGGGTCATGTGAATTAAATAAATGGAATGGTTGATTGGTTAGGGTGTTAACTGGTCCAATCAATCGAACGAACCAGCATATGTATTTGATTTCCTTGTTTTTCTTGCGGCTAGATGTACCTGATTACACACCAATTGTTGCTTAGTTTTGCACAAGCCCAACTTCTGTCACACACACTCACGGAATAGGCCGCCCCATCTAGTCCATCACGCATTTGGGCCTCACACCTACCGAGTGGGCTGCCACACTTGATCCGCGGACCATTTGGGTTTGGCCGCGCAGAGGAATACACTATCGGTTGGGCCGACACCGGTTAGGCTGCACATTACCACGAATAGTGTAATGGGCCGCCAAATCTATTAATATACATGTGATACGAAATTGGTTGCGATCTAGATGCATGTTGTGTATTTAAGTGAATTTGCATGTTTACAAAAATCATATGGGCCAAGAACCAATGTGCACCTTGTTTAGGGAATAGGGAGTAACGTATAAATTGCATCTTTTGTTACTTCGGGCAACACTCAGTTGCGGGTGGCACTGGGCCGGTCCACTTGACTGGACTTATGTTATCAGGCCCAACATCCAAAGGGCCGCATATGATATATCTTGGTTGGGCTTTGAATGTTTTAGATTGGTTAGAAATTGTGACCCACACGTCTTATATTTGGACCGTACACGTTTGATAATTGGACTTGAAATGTGTTATAGTAGATGATGTGTGCATGTATATGACATGTTTGAACAATTACATGCTAGCGATTGTGTGTTTGCTCTAGTTGGACGAATAAACTGTTATGATTCGAAGTACATGGGTACGATACGTGAGCAATATATATATGTTTGATGTGAATCCTGAATACACGAATAGTTGTAACTGACTGTATCGATAACACTTCTAGGGCGTGGTTGATCAAACTGTTAAACGAGTAAATAATCTTACCGAGCAAACCAAGGTGAGTTCACTACATTCGAGCATGCGTCCCAGTGGTTGGGGACAGTCAGTGGGTATCCCGTGGAGGGATAAGTCTTTTGGGTAAAAACGGGTATATTGGTTAATATTCTCACCTATCATTTTTGTAAGTCCCTTATATTGTTACCTGGAGGGTAACGAGTATTAGTTGGTAGCGCTACTTAGGTTTGGCACCCTCACACCGCTCCTAGAGAGGACGGATGTGAACTAATGACCCAGTCGGGCCCAGTACTGGATAGGAGTACGTGGGAAAGGGCAGTCATGTACATCAGGAGCCGTCTTGTTCGGAATTGAGATATTAACAATATTACTTGCATTGTCAGTGAACTATTTTACATACAACCGGTAACAAACGTTTTCTAAAACTGTGAACTCGCCAGCTTTGTCTGATACACTTGTTACATGCTCGCAGGTCGTTAGGTATCTTGGATTTGGGGAACTTGCTGTCTGTAGTAGCTGGAGTGGTCATGGGTCGACTGGAAGGTTTATGTGATTGATTTCATGAGACCATACTTTGGTTATGAAACAATTTAACTTTGTTTACAATTTGCTTCTGCTGAACTTATTGATTTTCATTTTAACTTGTTGAATATATTTTTATTAATAATGGGGATTTTATTTATAACTTTTATGGGTTCAATGTAATTGGTGGCTCATTATTGGTACGTCACACGCCTATCAGGGACACTCCCTAGGTGGTATTTTGAGGGTGTGACAGTTTGGTATCAGAGCCACTGGTTATAGTGAACTTGGTTTTAAAACGTTTTTATAAAACCGGTCTATAACCGAACATATCCGAAATCGACCATGACACTCAGCTCCAGACTGCAAGGTTCGTTTCTCGTTTACTATTGCATAGTATAACTAGTGTTTGCTTATGAATAACATCCCATGTGAATTCACACTTAGCACTGTAGTATGAACTTCTATGATACCAACCTATGTTATGTGTATTAAGTGTGCGAATCTTCTTGAAACTTTCATGATCTATGTTGTGGCGTCTTCTGTCTTATTGCCCGAATTCGGGGAACCTTTTAGCGCGAGTTAAGAGGCACTGAGATAAGCATGCAAATTGCCTTATTGTTATGGGTGCACACATAATAATAATGTGGGGTGCATGTGAGTCCCAGTGAGGCTTAACGAGTGTGAGAGGGGTTCCACTCTGTTAATTGATGTTATGTTAGAACTCATCAGTCTATAGGAGTCATAGCAGTGATTGTCTCCTACTCGAACATGATCTTTTCACCCCTTTCTGAATCCTTACGAATCTTGATGCTATCGAGTATTACCTGAACACACATTTGAGCGCCTAGCGAAACGTGTAGAATGTTAGGTGCTTGCACGAACGTCCTTGAGTTAGTCTATACCTTCCTCGCTTCTCTTCGTCTGCTGGAACTCTATGTATTGACGTCTTAGACTCCGAAGTGTGATCACTTCTGCAACACTCTCGCAGCATACCGCGTATTATTCAATCGACTTGCTAGAATGATGCACAAAAGGGTGAGCGTAGTATTTTACCGACCTCAGCATTTGGACAACCCTGTTTACCGGCAACAAACGCCAGCAAATTAACTTCAATCAAATCCTTAACCCCAGTCAGCAACTCGTGGGAGTCAACCCTTACGAATCAGTCGAGATATAAGCGATGACAACAGATTATAGTGTGAAATATGTGGATACCAGCACAGTGAGTAGCGCGTGGCACCGAATGCGAAAAGATGGACTTTGATGGTGAAAGATCGTAGGGCTTCGTTTCAACCAACGACATCGGAGGCAACAGTCATGGCAACATCAAGGTACTCGTAATCGTAGCCTACATCATGGAAACGAAGGTGACGTTGACAAGGATTGACTGTGTTAAGTCAAGGTGCCAACACTCAAGGGAACGACGGCAGTACCGAAAATTCTCGTGACGAAAACAACACTGGAAATGAAGCTCATGGAAGGACATTTAGCATTGGCATAGGCTATATCAGGCGTTATAGCAACACGATAGCTTGGATGGGTAGCTATTCGCTTCGTCTCTGTTCTGTTTAACCCTGATGCTTCTTGAAACGGAACTTGTTGTGGAGTCGGCCGATGCAAGTCAATTGAAGCCTTATATGTTCACTAGGATGCAAACTCGACCTTGGGGGACAGGCGTTCGACATCGACCTTCTTTCTACTACCCCTGATGGTTTCAATGCAGTAGTTAGTGTGGATTGGTTATTCAGAAATCGCGCAAGACATACCTTGTGAGGAGAAAGTTGGTGTGGGGAATCGTTATTTGTTCTAAAACAACAGAGTGGTGCAAAGGTTAGCGCCATATCAGCTATGAAGGCCCAGAAGTGACTACGGAGGGATCACCCTGCTACGTTAGCAGCCGTTACTGATGTTGAGGCTAAGGAAAAGATGATCGGGGATCCACCAATTGTTCATGATTCCTCTCAGTGTACTACCCGAAGAGCTTACAGATTTACTTCCACTGTTAGGCAGAATCTTAGTTTGATCTCACGACAGGGGCAACCCTGATTACTCGTACTACCTACCGTCTTGCACTAGGAGAATTGCAAGAACTGTTAAATCAACTGCAGGAAATACTGGACAGGAGTTTGTCGGACCTAGCTTTTCGCTTTGGGGAGCCCCAGCTATATTCGGGAAGATAAAGCCTTTTCGTATGTGTACTGATTATCCAGAACTCAGCAAGGTGACAATCGAGAACTGTTTGCCTCAACCATGTATTGACGGAAGACCAAGAAGAGAATATACCTGAAACGGCATATCGAACGCAATATGGCCATTTCGACTTTGTACACCATGACCATTGAGTTAATCAACACACCAGCAGCTTTATGGATCACATGAATTGACCGTATTTATGGATGAAGTTCTGAATCATTTCCAAGAGGAAGGAACATCATGGGCGGCATTTGTATCTTATTTTAGGGCTCCTGAGGGAGGATCCACTCCGCGCGAAGTATTGTTAAAGGTAACTTCTGGATTTGAGAGATACCTTTTTGGTCATATGATCAACGAAGTGGGAATACACGTGGATCTCGCTAAAGACCCATTTTGTTAGATATTGTTCGGCACCAAAGATCCCTTCGAGGATGCAGCAATTTCTTGGTCACACTAGACTCTATTGCAGATTCACCACAGGATTTTCGAAGATCGCGCAACTTAAATCTCTTTAGCACAGTAGGGTGCTGTGTTCGTGAAGGACAAAACAGGAGGACGTCTTTTCAGCTTCTGAATCCCAACTCTGCAATGTTTACACGCCGACGCAACCCGAGAAAGTGATGACTTACGTAATGGACTTACAGGAAGAACTGCACGAGTCACGACCTTTGGTGAAAGCCCTGGTCTTTGGATTTAAGTTGGAGGCATTACTTGGACGGTACCAAATGCACTACCTAGACCGATCACAAGGGCCTCCCGTGTGAGCTAAACATGTGATGGCACCGCGGGGTGGGACATTTGAATGATTACGACCGTGAGACCTGGACGTGCACGAACTTTGCAGCTCGCTATCCACTCTAACATACTTGATCAGACTCGCCTTGTTCAAGTTGAAGAACTGGAGGAAGAGTGTTGTCAAGATTGACCCATGTGGGGCATGGGGAGGCGACTTTGGGCAGGTCGGACGATATTTGCCACTTCATGGAACGAATATGGACCTCACTATACATTAACCTTAGGGAACTGGTGCAGACGAAGCACACGGGCCTCGATATCCCATACACCTGAGTTGTGATAGGACGTATTAAAACCCGACAGCCATGTACGGGAGACCGGGCCTGAAGGCCCACATAGCCACGCAGGGGGAACGATGTTTGACATGTGGGAAAGTCAAGGTGGGGTATTAGCAACTAGAAACACATATATGGAAATGAGAACAGACTGCCATGGATTTTGTCACTAGTCTACTTGCAACTCGAAATGGAAACATTATCACCTGAGTGATCATTGATGAACTCAAGCTACGAGCACACTTTCTTGCAATCAAGAAAACTGACGAGTCTTCACAGTTGTGAATGTTCCTCTGAGAGAGGCGACTTTAGGGTACGAAGTGCCAACTACCGTTACCTCTGAATTTGATCTATGCATGATTTATGTCAGGCAATACACAACACCCTTGGCTCACATCAAGACCAGAGCATTGCTTATCGCCGTTGGGCAAACGATTAGAGAAAACGAGCTCTCCTGACACTCGAAGACATGCTGCGAGCATGTGTGCAAATTGGAAGGACTTTTACCTATGGTAGAGTACTCTTGCGGCAATT
Organism: Helianthus annuus; assembly: GCF_002127325.2. Taxonomy (NCBI): domain Eukaryota; kingdom Viridiplantae; phylum Streptophyta; class Magnoliopsida; order Asterales; family Asteraceae; genus Helianthus; species Helianthus annuus. The sequence goes on from NC_035444.2 coordinate 162,916,566, forward strand.
ATCATCTTGGTAACCAGACAACTCTGTTGAGGCATTACATAGACAATAACGTCAACCTTCTTGTTAGACTGAGACGGTGGACGACTTAATTACTGGTCCACGACTGGTACTCGAAACTCTTGGAAAGGTTGTTTGGGTCATGATGGACCATTCAACAGTCTGGGAAGAATCGATAGCGTAATCTACAAACTCGAGTTACCCGACGAATCAGGTAACGTACGCGATGTCATTTTTGTTTCGGATCTAAGGCAGTAGTTGTATGATGAAACACGTGAGATACCTTTACTGGAGGAATTTATCAAACACATGGACCAGGAAGTCAGGGTTCGTTGACATAGTCGTATCCCGAATTTGAGAGTTCATTGGAACTCAAGACGTGGACCGGAGTTCACGTGGGAGTGTGAAGATCAGATGAAACTCAAGTATCCTCAACTCTTTTCTGTTGAACAATCTAATTATGGTGAAACTGGTGAATTTCGGGACGAAAGTCATCTTTAAGTTGGGGATGATGTGGCACCTGAGGAAAACCTGTAACAATCCTAATTTCTCACTTCACTCCTCCATGCGTATTTGTCAAATTTTGGGACAAAATTTCTTTCAAGTTGGAGATGATGTGACAACCCGAACTTTCAAGGTTTGTAATGTTTAATCTCAAACCTCTAAACTCCTCGTTGATCCTCCTTGATGCGTTTCACGCTCAGTGCTAGTATAATCCTGATTAACGAGTATGATAACTTTGTTAAATATTTATAGATTAGCAAGATTGGGCCACAACTTAGTGTCTCAAATAAACGGCCGCATCTCAAACCTTCGAAGCCTTAAGGGAACTGAATTGGACTAGAGCCCAAACCCGCCATCACCTTTGCCCATTATATTCTTGTTTAAGGCGGCCCAAGTGTATGGATTGAGCCAATTTTCTGCTATCCGATTACCGCCCCAAACAAATGGATTAGTTATGTTATGTGTGGGCCAATAAGAGCCCAAGGGTATCATGGAATTGGGGACCGGCTATGGGGTTTGGATTTTATACGTTCTTGTAGTGCACGTATCGTCACAAATAACAAACCCTACTCCTTTTCACTTGACCTACAACCGGCAGCCGACCCCCCCCCCCAACCGAGGCGATCTGATTGTTCGGGACACTAGTTGACTAGTCGATCTTCTCTTGGTTAGTAGATATCTTTATTTTATGTAATCCTTAATTATGGAACCTTGAAAGTTCTGATTGATTTCATGATATTGCTTATATGTATTATCGAACCTGATTGATTGCATGGTTATTATCTAGAACCAAATGATTTGTCACGTGTTGTCTGTGATTCATGATTTATGATATCGTTATTATCCGAACATGTTAATGAATATAGCCTAGTAAATGGTTGTATCTGCGATTGAATTACATGATTATGATGGTCTTGATGATTGTTGTTAAACAATAAATGAATCTTGATAATCATATGGAATCGTAGGGAATTGTTATATTAGTATTGTTATCGGCCCAATATAATTAAAGGCATATGGCCATGTGAGATCTGATAGTGTAGTAATCATATGAAGTTATTAATCATGAATTGGAAATGGCGACACATGTGATATATAATTAAGCAATCCAGTTGTTTTAATAGTGTGTCAGAAGCATTGCATGTATAATAAATAATGAAGTGATGCATTGTTTGTGCAATCGAAATATGTGAAGATAGCAGCCCAACTTTTGACTAGAAAGCATGATGTAATCTTAGTGCACATGGACTTAATAATGTCTAGTTTTGGATATTATATGAACTGGCACGATTAATTATGTTCTAGTCAGGTTTTCAAAATTAAAAACAAGTTCAGGGGTTTTGTAATATGAATGTACATGGTCCGAATTTGGCTTAAAAATTATGAATTCTTATGAAACTATGTGAACTGATGTAATATATGCAATTCATCCGAATTTAATATCTTTTGTCAATGGGTTCTGAATATAGGAATGTACATGATCACATATATAACGAATTATACAAATAATGTCACACCCCGACCACGTAAAACAACAAAATGTGGCGGAATCGTCGGGGAGTGCTGTAACAGAATCATTGTTTCACAACCATGGATTTAAACAAATTTCGTTTTATTGAATTAAATGGGTTACAATGTCTTAACCATAAAGAAACATAACGAAATTAACTAGTCTTGTATCTTTTAATGTCACTAAGGCCTCGTCCAATCCTATGTGAGCAGACATCAATATCATCATCAAATATCATCAACTATTGTACCTGAAACACATGTGAAAGTACGTCAGCATAAAAATGCCGGCGAGTACATAGGTTTTATGAAAAATAGGATTCATGACTTAGGTTTAAGAAAATGTTTAACAAAAACTTGTCATGAATCCAGTTTAAGTGTTTGCTTTTATAAAACGTTTGAAAATCGATGATAGATAGGTATAGTTAGAAAGAATGATGTAAGGTTAAGTGAATAACCAAGTAAAAAGGAGTTTGTACAAATCAAACTGTTTTGTAAAACAATGTCTTGTGAAAAGTATGTTATTTGTGTAAAAATGTATAAGTCTAAATGAATGATTTAAATAACGCTATGCCATGTAATATGATACAAGCACTTATATATAGGAAGTACCAGCGGCGTATCCACCATGCTTGTAGCATACTACACACATATCGTTACTTAAGTCACTTAAACAAACCACCAATGTATAAAGTCCATGTTTAAACCAACCATCAAATGTTCTTGTCTAAACCATTGTCATATGTTTAAAACCCAAAATGTAGTCATGTAGTTATGTGTAAACAAAAGTTATGTATGGTAAGTAACAAAATAAGAATACTTAACCATAAGTAAAAAGGAACAAAACAAAGTATTTTGAATAAATCAAAAAGTTATGTTTTGCCAAGTAGAAAACTTGTTTTATTGATACAAACATTTATGTGGTGAGTTAACGCATACATCCAAGCCTTGAGACAGCAGGATAACCTTAGAGTAAAGGTTATCAAAGTAAAATGTTCACGGATTCGGTCATTCCATCCATCCAAACAAACCTAGGATTTTAGGAACGGGATTTGTCAAGTCCTATGGTACCACTACCTACTACCGAGCGGCATGATCGGTGTTAATGAATGTAATAAAGAACCGTTTAAACAAACCAAATGTTATACCAAATGTAAACAAGTTATGTGAAAACAATGTACTAAGTATGCTAAGTAACATACAAAGCAGAAAAGTCATGTAAATCAATGTGCTAGCATGTTAAATGAACATACATAGCAAAAGAAATGTAATGTAAAACTATGTGCTTAGCATGTCAAGTAAACATACATAGCAAAACATAATGAAATCATGTACTAATAGTGTACAAATGAATATAGCAAGTATATGGTATGAAAACATGAAAAAGCATGAAAGTAACAAGTATGCACATGTGTTTCACCCCAAAATGTTTGGAAAACAGTAAAAGAGGGGACTATGTACTCACTTGAGGGTGCTTAGAAGTCTTGAACAACAACCAAGCGAAGCTAGAGGGATCACGGAATCAAACGGCACCCTATATAGATAACTACATAAATAACCGGACCTAAATCGGGAGATTGGATAGTATGAGGTTTCGTAAACCAAATGAGTATTGGAACTCATATGATATGGTTAAACAAGGCCTACATACTAAAATGAAACCTAACCTTAGTGCTTATGACTCATTACGACCCGTTTAGGTAGCTTATGCTACTTTAACGCGTTGTTCGCGTAAAACGCGTTCGAAACGCCTAACTAGCCCTATGACAAGCAAGATATGCCTTAACATACTTAATATTGTTGCTAAATCAGTTTAGATACTAAAAATTATGTTGCATAGGCTTAAAATGAATTTTAGCGTAAAAAGGGCATTTTGGTAATTTACCTAAGGCATAAGAACTACTTATCATACAACTACTTAAACGTCGTGACCATAAGGTATAACCTCGGAAGGTTATTCCCTATACAACTATGGTCACCTAAAGTGTTTGGTCGGATCCTAATGATCGACCAAATGGGTCGGGTTCGTAAGCATAAGTGATTGATTAGATCGCTTACCTTTACGACCCTAAATAAGCACAAATCTAAAAGCGACGAGCTAAACATGCTAGAACATGTTTAGTAATGTTAGAAAACAGGTTTGGTATTAAAACAAACGGTTTTAATACCCTAGAGTAGTTTGGTTACAAAATACGCGAGAAAACGCATTTTGGCCGAAACTACGACTCGTCACTGAGCCTAGATAACGTGGTAATCAGTAGGTATAGTTACTAGGAACTATAACCATCGTGATTACGCTCACGTTATGAAGTTCAAACGAACTTCGCATTGACCATAAACTGGTCAATGCAGTCGAACTCGAAAAGCAATAAAAGAACGAAGGAATACTTACAAAGGGTCCCCGCAAGCTTTGATTTCTCAAGTATTCTCAGGTATGAAGTGGTTTAATACTCCAACTTAGAGAAATCTCAAGAAATCAAGTGGGTTTTGCAAGTGAAAGGTGAGGGGTATTTATAGGAAAACCAAGACCGTTAGGATCGTTCCTCGATAAACGTGCTTCGATCTTGGCCGTACACATGGGCCCCTTGTTTTAGAATACCATTAGAGCCCATAGAAATGCCCCAAAACCATTTGCAAGTGGTTTGGAAGTGCTAAACAGCTGCAAACAGCTGTTTGCAACAATTTTGCTGATCTGGGAGGCTGACGCGCCCCGCTTAAGAATTACACACAAACTCACGCGGGTCGCCTGAGGTTGTCTAATCAGCATAACTTTCAAAAATGACAGTTTTAGCCCCTGCATGCTTTTAAGTCCATTTTTGACACGTTTAAGGCCCGTTAACCTCATTTCAAGCCTCTAAAATGAAGTTAAAGTATAGGGAACTCAAAACATGCCCAAAAATATTCCGGATGTCGGTTCGTTTGGTCGTACGATCGCGATGTTTGCTTAATTACGACGGAATGCGCATAAGCGCGAAAGACGATCCAAATTACACGACGAATAGATTTTTCTCATGACAAACACTAAAATAAAATATTTTAATGCTTGCATAAATTTTTGGATGTCCGGAAGTATTCAGAACGTAAGTTATGCGCGAAAATGCAAACTTATGCACTTTTTGACGCTTTTAGTCCCTGAATGAGCATAAAGTTTATTTTAGCACACCAAACCCCTCAAAGCCTATTTCTAAGCTATGTAAAGGATATTTAAGGTGTGTTTAACTTATGATCATGTTCCGGAATGTTCGTTACAGTTCAAATTGGCATACTTTCGCAGTTTGACATATTTAGTCCCTGTAGGCGAATAGACTTGATTTCGGCATACTAAACCCTTCAAAACTTATTTCTAAGTTATGTAAAGGTTATTTAAGGTATGTTAAGACTATGTCACTATTCCGGAGTGTTTTTTGCATTAAACTGGTTATATTTACGCATCGGTGCGCTTATAACCCTCCAGGAAGCGATCTAAAGCCCGAAATCGAACAAGAGTTGATATGTGCAAATGATACACATGTTTATACAAATCCCAAGTATGAAATACAATATTTTATTGGTTTGGTATTTGTCTGATGGCTGAAGTGACACAGGTGTCATAGTCTCCCCTACTTCAGGAAATTTCGTCCCGAAATTTATTTAGAGGAAACTTGTGAGAGATTGAAACATGAAGTTGAAAATATCGAACAATCACTGGTTAGAGTCCTGAACTTCTAGTAACTTTAGTAAACATCATGCTTGCAATGTGAGAGGGTCACTTATATACAAGTATATAAAGCGTTATTGGTGCGTCCACCGTACCTCTATTACATTGTTCGCATTTCGTTATGGTTGCCACTATTGGTTCTTACACATAATAAGTCTTACCGTGGTTTCCGTGCACTGAACTTCATAATTATGTATGCATCCATAATTACGTAATTCCTTGCATAGTCACGTAGTGCATCTTATAATGTGTAGGGGAGGAAAACGATGAACGAGTCTGTGATGATTGTGATTAGACCATAATGGGGTCCTTTTTAATTGAGTCAATAAATGATCTCCAGACCGCCAAGGAGTATTTTCAGCTTATATCATCGCATGTCATTCTCAACCAGAATTTGAATCAATCTTTTGACCTAGACCACTAAAAGGGGTCTCTTTGAATGATGGAATGGTACTATATAATCCAAGGGTCTTAATGATCATGTAGAAGCCCAATTAAGGATTTGAGATAGTACCTTCGAATATCCTACTACGAGTCCCTCATATGAAGATATGAAAGGTTCTACGAGGATTTGGATAACGAATATCCAGAGTATAAAAACACAAAATATGCATAAAAGAAAACGCAAAATGCATAAACACATAGTCACATAACCACAAAATTTTTTATCTTGATTTTAAACTTGTCATGATTTTGTTAATTTGTTCTGTTAACTGAGCGCATGTATCTAATGCACACCAGGTATCCAATCAGTGGATTTTGATTGGTGCTTTAAACATTATCAAGAATCTAACTATGAAGTTAGAAAAGATCTTAAAGAGAAAATTCGATTTTGATTATAAGGAACCGAAATGTTCGAATTAAGGTACACAAAGAATCCAATTAAGGACTCTGATTTGAATGTTAATTATGCACAAGGATCTAATTGTAATGATAAGAAGATCCCATATGGATTTTAGAAGTTGGAGATGTTTTGAAACCTTGCACTGGATGTGCTTAAGTCAAAACATGAAGTAAAATGCTTATGAAGTTGAGATGCTAGATATGCCAAGGCGACACATGAAGCGGAATTTGAAGGTTAAGTCAATGTATGAGGAAAATATTTTGAAAACTATGCATGGGGTTCTAAAATGTGTTTAGTGTTTTTGGAAACCTTATATATATAATACTTTTGAAATCATAAAGTAGGTGTATTAAGTAGGTATATTTTAAAAAAATGTTTTAAAATCATGCAAGATGAATTTTGAAAATATAAGGTTTTTGAAAACATGAATGATGCTTTTGAAATCATGCACTTGATATGAGTAATTATACTGTATTAATAACATTTTGAAATCATGAAGGTTGTTTTTGAAAATATAGACAATGTTTTCGAAATTATGCATATGATATGTTAAGTAAATACACTAAAAAAATGTTTTCGAACTATATTAAAAATGTTTTTTTTTTTTTTTTTTTTTGAAGTCATGAAGGCTGTTTTGAAAACTTATGTTATGCATGTTGAAGAATTAGAACGTAACGAGTATGAGATTTGGAAATACCCTTAGTTATCTAACCAGGGATTCAAAGGCAAAAATGTGCGAAGAGCACGATTACTCATAATGTCATTTCATTTCATGTACTTCGTCTGCTAGAATGAGACGAGTACTTAAAATTTTGAGGAAATCATGAGCGATCACTTGAAAGGGAGAATCATAAGAGTAGTTTGTAAAGAACAAGGTTCCTTGATGTAGGTATTATAGAGAAATGCCATACACATATGTAACTACTTTTGTACATCAGAATTGTGAATAACAATTTATTTAACAGATTGTTTCACATTACAAGAAAACAAAAGAAACAGAAGCATAAGACAACAACATCTTCTAGTCAGCCAACTGCTCATCCGTGGGTCGGATTTGCCTTAGCAAGCTTTGGGCATTTGTTCATGAAATGACCTATCTTACCACAGTTGTAGCACGATCCACGGGGAAAGCGAGCTTGAGCAGAATTGACTTGTGGTTGATTTGGACCACCTTGGTTTGGGTTAGTTCGGCAAACACTCGCCAGGTGACCAACTCGCCCACATGATTCACACAGACGACACTGTAAGTGAGCTTGGTGAAGCCCATTACATTTGTCGCATAGTGGTGCCGTTCCCTTGTATTGCTTCTTAGCAGGTGGTGTTGCCTTTTGGCTAGGTCCTGCTGGATTAGGTGCAACTGCTGCGGGTTTCTTTGAAGCCTTACGCTTCCTTGATTTTGGTGCAGGTTTGACTTCTACTTTCCTCAGTGATTCTTGAGTGGCTCCATTTTTGAGGCGGGACATGGCAATACCTAAGTCCACGGTCTTCAGAACTACTTCGCCTATTTGCTGGGCAAGTTTGGCTGCTTGCTTGGACATCTGACCGTTGCTGAGATAAAGAGACATTCTAGAAGAAAATGAAAGATATAGGAAGAAACAAGTGAAAGGTTATCGGGTGATCAAAACAAAATGACAACGCATAGAAATTGCGATCATTTGTTTGTTACCTAAGGCAAACAAATGAGATGGTGAAGAATCAAAGTAAGCAGGTCATAATAATGCATCGCTGAAGACATGCTCGCCTATAAGTGAACACTCACCCCAAGAGTTCCCAGGTAAGAGTGACTGGTCCGATATTGCGGATTTGTACAAACACTCTAGCCTTAGACAGAAAACTCAGAGTACAGGCATTCACTCTTCCAGTTTGCACGTGTTCACATTATTTAGACCCAAACTTTGACGAGATTTTGAAAACTCGAAAGGCACTAAGCCAAATATGAGTCAAACTGGAAGGGTTCAAAACCTTATAACAAAGGGTTCAAAACCTAGTAATCAATCATCCTAGAATAGATGATTAGTTTTTAAAGCGGATCAAATTTATGTTCTTGTTGTGGTTGTCACCTAAGGATAAGTGACGGTATTGTTTTATGACTAAACGCAAGTAAACTTGCGTTAGGGTCCTAGGAAGGTTATAGACTAGGTCAAAGCATTACTAATAACCTAATTCCCTATAACCATGAGCTCTGATACCAACTTTTCTGTCACACCCCGACCACGTAAAACAACAAAACGTGGCGGAATCGTCGGGGAGTGCTGTAACAGAATCATTGTTTCACAACCATGGATTTAAACAAATCTCGTTTTATTGAATTAAATGGGTTACAATGTCTTAACCATAAAGAAACATAACAAAATTAACTAGTCTTGTATCTTTTAATGTCACTAAGGCCTCGTCCAATCCTATGTGAGCAGACATCAATATCATCATCAAATATCATCAACTATTGTACCTGAAACACATGTGAAAGTACGTCAGCATAAAAATGCCGGCGAGTACATAGGTTTTATGAAAAATAGGATTCATGACTTAGGTTTAAGAAAATGTTTAACAAAAACTTGTCATGAATCCAGTTTAAGTGTTTGCTTTTATAAAACGTTTGAAAATAGATGATAGATAGGTATAGTTAGAAAGAATGATGTAAGGTTAAGCGAATAACCAAGTAAAATGGAGTTTGTACAAATCAAACTGTTTTGTAAAACAATGTCTTGTGAAAAGTATGTTATTTGTGTAAAAATGTATAAGTCCAAATGAATGATTTAAATAACGCTATGTCATGTAATATGATACAAGCACTTATATATAGGAAGTACCAGCGGCGTATCCACCATGCTTGTAGCATACTACACACATATCGTTACTTAAGTCACTTAAACAAACCACCAATGTATAAAGTCCATGTTTAAACCAACCATCAAATGTTCTTGTCTAAACCATTGTCATATGTTTAAAACCCAAAATGTAGTCATGTAGTTATGTGTAAACAAAAGTTATGTATGGTAAGTAACAAAATAAGAATACTTAACCATAAGTAAAAAGGAACAAAACAAAGTATTTTGAATAAATCAAAAAGTTATGTTTTGCCAAGTAGAAAACTTGTTTTATTGATACAAACATTTATGTGGTGAGTTAACGCATACATCCAAGCCTTGAGACAGCAGGATAACCTTAGAGTAAAGGTTATCAAAGTAAAATGTTCACGGATTCGGTCATTCCATCCATCCAAACAAACCTAGGATTTTAGGAACGGGATTTGTCAAGTCCTATGGTACCACTACCTACTACCGAGCGGCATGATCGGTGTTAATGAATGTAATAAAGAACCGTTTAAACAAACCAAATGTTATACCAAATGTAAACAAGTTATGTGAAAACAATGTACTAAGTATGCTAAGTAACATACAAAGCAGAAAAGTCATGTAAATCAATGTGCTAGCATGTTAAATGAACATACATAGCAAAAGAAATGTAATGTAGCAAGTAAACATACATAGCAAAACATAATGAAATCATGTACTAATAGTGTACTAATGAACATAGCAAGTATATGGTATGAAAACATGAAAAAGCATGAAAGTAACAAGTATGCACATGTGTTTCACCCCAAAATGTTTGGAAAACAGTAAAAGAGGGGACTATGTACTCACTTGAGGGTGCTTAGAAGTCTTGAACAACAACCAAGCGAAGCTAGAGGGATCACGGAATCAAACGGCACCCTATATAGATAACTACATAAATAACCGGACCTAAATCGGGAGATTGGATAGTATGAGGTTTCGTAAACCAAATGAGTATTGGAACTCATATGATATGGTTAAACAAAGCCTACATACTAAAATGAAACCTAACCTTAGTGCTTATGACCCATTACGACCCGTTTAGGTAGCTTATGCTACTTTAACGCGTTGTTCGCGTAAAACGCGTTCGAAACGCCTAACTAGCCCTATGACAAGCAAGATATGCCTTAACATACTTAATATTGTTGCTAAATCAGTTTAGATACTAAAAATTATGTTGCATGGGCTTAAAATGAGTTTTAGCGTAAAAAGGGCATTTTGGTAATTTACCTAAGGCATAAGAACTACTTATCATACAACTACTTAAACGTTGTGACCATAAGGTATAACCTCGGAAGGTTATTCCCTATACAACTATGGTCACCTAAAGTGTTTGGTCGGATCCTAATGATCGACCAAATGGGTCGGGTTCGTAAGCATAAGCGATTGATTAGATCGCTTACCTTTACGACCCTAAACAAGCACAAATCTAAAAGCGACGAGCTAAACATGCTAGAACATGTTTAGTAATGTTAGAAAACAGGTTTGGTATTAAAACAAACGGTTTTAATACCTTAGAGTAGTTTGGTTACAAAATACGCGAGAAAACGCATTTTGGCCGAAACTACGACTCGTCACTGAGCCTAGATAACGTGGTAATCAGTAGGTATAGTTACTAGGAACTATAACCATCGTGATTACGCTCACGTTATGAAGTTCAAACGAACTTTGCATTGACCATAAACTGGTCAATGCAGAAAGTCAAACAAAGTTTGACTTTCGAACTCGAAAAGCAATAAAAGAACGAAGGAATACTTACAAAGGGTCCCCGCAAGCTTTGATTTCTCAAGTATTCTCAGGTATGAAGTGGTTTAGTACTCCAACTTAGAGAAATCTCAAGAAATCAAGTGGGTTTTGCAAGTGAAAGGTGAGGGGTATTTATAGGAAAACCAAGACCGTTAGGATTGTTCCTCGATAAACGTGCTTCGATCTTGGCCGTACACATGGGCCCCTTGTTTTAGAATACCATTAGAGCCCATAGAAATGCCCCAAAACCATTTGCAAGTGGTTTGGAAGTGCTAAACAGCTGCAAACAGCTGTTTGCAACAATTTTGCTGATCTGGGAGGCTGACGGGCCCCGCTTAAGAATTACACACAAACTCACGCGGGTCGCCTAAGGTTGTCTGATCAGCATAACTTTCAAAAATGACAGTTTTAGCCCCTGCATGCTTTTATGTCCATTTTTGACACGTTTAAGGCCCGTTAACCTCATTTCAAGCCTCTAAAATGAAGTTAAAGTATAGGGAACTCAAAACATGCCCAAAAATATTCCGGATGTCGGTTCGTTTGGTCGTACGATCGCGATGTTTACTTAATTACGACGGAATGCGCATAAGCGCGAAAGACGATCCAAATTACACGACGAATAGATTTTTCTCATGCCAAACACTAAAATAAAATATTTTAATGCTTGCATAAATTTTTGGATGTCCGGAAGTATTCAGAACGTAAGTTATGCGCGAAAATGCAAACTTATGCACTTTTTGACGCTTTTAGTCCCTGAATGAGCATAAAGTTTATTTTAGCACACCAAACCCCTCAAAGCCTATTTCTAAGCTATGTAAAGGATATTTAAGGTGTGTTTAACTTATGATCATGTTCCGGAATGTTCGTTACAGTTCAAATTGGCATACTTTCGCAGTTTGACATATTTAGTCCCTGTAGGCGAATAGACTTGATTTCGGCATACTAAACCCTTCAAAACTTATTTCTAAGTTATGTAAAGGTTATTTAAGGTATGTTAAGCCTATGTCACTATTCCGGAGTGTTTTTTGCATTAAACTGGTTATATTTACGCATCAGTGCGCTTATAACCCTCCAGGAAGCGATCTAAAGCCCGAAATCGAACAAGAGTTGATATGTGCAAATGATACACATGTTTATACAAATCCCAAGTATGAAATACAATATTTTATTGGTTTGGTATTTGTCTGATGGCTGAAGTGACACAGGTGTCACAAATAAACTCAATGAATTGGTGTTAATTGTATGTTAATTGTGATGCTGTTCTATGATAGTATGTATACAGTGGATAAATGGAATCTGAATATGTGCAATGACATCCTTGAATCTTTGATCTAAAAATTGGCATGAGAATCATATGAGAAAGTGTTATGAACGATTTAATTAATTGTAGGGTCATGTGAATTAAATAAATGGAATGGTTGATTGGTTAGGGTGTTAACTGGTCCAATCAATCGAACGAACCAACATATGTATTTCATTTCCTTGTTTTTCTTGCGGCTAGATGTACCTGATTACACACCAATTGTTGCTTAGTTTTGCACAAGCCCAACTTCTGTCACACACACTCACGGAATAGGCCGCCCCATCTAGTCCATCACGCATTTGGGCCTCACGCCTACCGAGTGGGCTGCCACACTTGATCCACGGACCATTTGGGTTTGGCCGCACAGAGGAATACACTATCGGTTGGGCCGACACCGGTTGGGCCGCACATTACCACGAATAGTGTAATGGGCCGCCAAAACTATTAATATACATGTGATACGAAATTGGTTGCGATCTAAATGCATGTTGTGTATTTAAGTGAATTTGCGTGTTTACAAAAATCATATGGGCCAAGAACCAATGTGCACCTTGTTTAGGGAATAGGGAGTAACGTATAAATTGCATCTTTTGTTACTTCGGGCAACACTCAGTTGCGGGTGGCACTGGGCCGGTCCACTTGACTGGACTTATGTTATCAGGCCCAACATCCAAAGGGCCGCATATGATATATCTTGGTTGGGCTTTGAATGTTTTAGATTGGTTAGAAATTGTGACCCACATGTCTTATATTTGGACCGTACACGTTTGATAATTGGACTTGAAATGTGTTATAGTAGATGATGTGTGCATGTATATGACATGTTTGAACAGTTACATGCTAGCGATTGTGTGTTTGCTCTAGTTGGATGAATAAACTATTATGATTCGAAGTACATGGGTACGATACGTGAGCAATATATATATGTTTGATGTGAATCCTGAATACACGAATAGTTGTAACTGACTGTATCGATAACACTTCTAGGGCGTGGTTGATCAAACTGTTAAACGAGTAAATAATCTTACCGAGCAAACCAAGGTGAGTTCACTACATTCGAGCATGCGTCCCAGTGGTTGGGGACAGTCAGTGGGTATCCCGTGGAGGGATAAGTCTTTTGGGTAAAAACGGGTATATTGTTTCTCACCTATCGTTTTTGTAAGTCCCTTATATTGTTACCTGGAGGGTAACGGGTATTAGTTGGTAGCGCTACTTAGGTTTGGCACCCTCACACCGCTCCTAGAGAGGACGGATGTGAACTAATGACCCAGTCGGGCCCAGTACTGGATAGGAGTACGTGGGAAAGGGCAGTCATGTACATCAGGAGCCGTCTTGTTCGGAATTGAGATATTAACAATATTACTTGCATTGTCAGTGAACTATTTTACATACAACCGGTAACAAACGTTTTCTAAAACTGTGAACTCGCCAGCTTTGTCTGATACACTTGTTACATGCTCTCAGGTCGTTAGGTATCTTGGATTTGGGGAACTTGCTGTCTGTAGTAGCTGGAGTGGTCATGGGTCGACTGGAAGGTTTATGTGATTGATTTCATGAGACCATACTTTGGTTATGAAACAATTTAACTTGGTTTACAATTTGCTTCCGCTAAACTTATTGATTTTCATTTTAACTTGTTGAATATGTTTTTATTAATAATGGGGATTTTATTTATAACTTTTATGGGTTCAATGTAATTGGTGGCTCATTATTGGTACGTCACACGCCTATCAGGGACACTCCCTAGGTGGTATTTTGAGGGTGTGACATATGTAAAGGTTATTTAAGGTATGTTAAGGCTATGTCACTATTCCGGAGTGTTTGTTGCGTTAATCTGATTACGTTTACGCATTAGCTTGCGTATAACCTTCTAGAAAGCGATTTAAAGCTTGAAATCAAACAAGAATTGATATGTGCAAATGATACACATATTTACACAAATCCCAAGTATGAAATACAATATTTCATTGATTTGGTATATGTTTGATGGCCGCGGAGGTACAGATGTCACACTAACAATGGTTCAAAACGTAAAACAATTGCGCTAGCATGTTAAGTGAACATACATAGCAAAACATAATGAAATCGTGTACTAATAGTGTACTAATGAACATAACAAGTATATGGTATGAAAACATGGAAAACACGAAAGTAACAAGTAGGCACATGTGTTCCACCCCAAAACAGTTTTAAAACAGTAAAAGAGGGGACTATGTACTCACTTGAGGGTGCTTAAAAGTCTTGAACAACAACCAAGCAAAGCTAGAGGGATCACAGAATCAAACGACACCTAATATAGGTAACTATGTAAATAAACCTGACCTAAATCAGAAGATCGGATAGAATGAGGTCTCGTAAACCAAATGAGTGTGGGGACTCACATGATATGGTTTAACAAGGCCTACATACTAAAAGGAAACCTATCCTAAGTGCTTACGACCTATTACGACCCGTTTAGGTAGCTTACGCTACTTTAACGCGTCGTTCGCGTAAAACGCGTTCGGGCCGCCTAACAAGTCCTATGACAAGTAATATATGCCTTAACATGTCTAATAATGTTACCTAATCAGTTTAGATGTGAAAATTTAGGTTACATATCTTAAAATGAATTTATGCGTAAAAAGGGCATTTTGGTCATTTACCTAAGGCATATAAACTACCTATCATACAACTACTTAAACAAAGTGACCATAAGGTATAACCTCGGAAGGTTATTCTCTATACAACTATGGTCACTAAACATGTTTGGTCGGATCCTAATGATCGACCAAACGGGTCTAGTTTGAAAGTCTAAGCGGTTGTTTAGACCGCTTGACTTACGACTCTACACAAGCACTAAACTAAAAGTGACGAGCTAAACATGCTAAAACATGTTTAATGAAGTTACAAAACAGGTTTGGTATCAAAACAAATGGCTTTGATACCTAATAGTAGTTTGGTTACAAAATACGCAAGAATACACATTTTGGCCGAAACTACGACTCGCCACTATGCCTAGATAACGTGTTAATTAGAAGGTATAGTCATAAGAGACTAAAACCATCGTGATTACACTCA
This sequence comes from Helianthus annuus, assembly GCF_002127325.2. Taxonomy (NCBI): domain Eukaryota; kingdom Viridiplantae; phylum Streptophyta; class Magnoliopsida; order Asterales; family Asteraceae; genus Helianthus; species Helianthus annuus. The sequence goes on from NC_035444.2 coordinate 162,932,057, forward strand.
CGTTATGAAGTTCAAACGAACTTCGTATTGACCATAAACTGATCAATGCAGAAAGTCAAATAAAGTTTGACTTTCACGCTAAAAATGCATAAAAGAACGAAAGAGGACTTACAAAAGGTCCAAGGAGGTTTGATCCAATTTATTTTCAGGTATGAAGTGCAAGACTTCAACTTAGAGAATGAAAATCAGATCAAATGTGAGTTTGAGAGCAAAGGAGGTGGGGTTTATATAGTTTTTGCACAACCATTAAGATCGTTCATCGTAAAACGAGCTTCGATCTCATCCGTACACATGTGCCCATGGTTTTGTGAAACCATGGGAGCCCCTATTTTCATTAAAACCATTTGGAAATGAGGGGAACAGCTGGAACAAGCTGGAATTTAGATTTTTCATTTTGGTCCCTTCCTAAGATAACTATGGCAGAATGTCAGTTTTGGTCCCTGAATGTGCAAAACATGGTTTTTGATGCTTTTTTGACGCGTTTAAGCCCCGTTAATCCGATTTCAAGGCTCTAAAATGAAGTTAAAGTATAGGGAACATGAAACATGCTCAAAATATCTCGTATGTCGGTTCGTTTGGTCGTACGGTTGCGTTGTTCGGTTAATTACAACGAAACACGAATGAATGCAAAAAACGATCTAAATTACGCGACGAATGGAATTTTATCATGCCAATCACTAAAATAAAGTATTTTAATGATTACATAAAGTTTTGGATATCCGGATGTATTCAGAACGTAAGATATGCGCGAAAATGCAAACTTATGCACTTTTTGATGCTTTTAGTCCCTGAACGACCAAAAAGTTTATTTTAGCACACCGAACCCCTCAAAGCCAATTTCTAAGCTATGTAAAGGATATTTAGGGTATTTTAACTTATGGTCATGTTCCATAATGTTCGTTACAGTAAAAATCAGCATACTTTCGCAGTTTGTCGAAATTAGTCCCTGTAAGCGAATAAACTTGATTTCGCCATACCAAACCTTCCAAAACTTATTTCTAAGTTATGTAAAGGTTATTTTAGGTATGTTAAGCCTATGTCACTGTTCCGGAGTGTTTGTTGCATTAAACTAGTTATTTTTACGCATCAGATCGCGTATAACCTTCCGGAAAGCAATTTAAAGCTCGAAATCGAACATGAATTGATATGTGCAAACGATACACATATTTTTACAAATCCCAAGTATGAACCACAACATTTCATTAATTTGGTATTTGTTTGATGGTCGCAGAGACACAGGTGTCACAGTCTCCCTTACTTTAGGAAATTTCGTCCCGAAATTTATTTGTAGGAGTCTGTCTGTGACGCTATGTTAAATAATGGTCTTGCATGGAATATAGGGGTTTTATCTATTTCGGTAGAATAACCCATCAAAGATATGCAAGGTGTTAGGACCGGTTTGACTCCGAAACGATTACGTAATCGAACGTGTGACGTGCGGAATCCGTACACGAACGTGACCGAACACACGAGACGTAATCTAAACTGTAATTCTATTGATTAGATCTGAAAACGTACAGCACCTGAATCACAAACACGAACTTTCTCTCTCTAGCTTCTCTCTCTAGCCTTTAGCTCTCCAAGATGTAAAATGGCAAAAGTTCCAAAAGTTCTAAACTCTAAACCCTAGAGTTCTATTTATAGGCCAAGGGGCTTAATGAGGAATCTCATTAATTACAATCATGCCACCTTGCCTTTTTGACTAAGTATCACTAATATAACAATATAAAACTCGTTTTCTTCGGTTTCTCACTACGGACTAGATTGACGGAGGCGATAGACAGATAATGCACTAACAGACTCCCCCTTGGATATTGCCGTAGTCAATCTGTAGTCAAGCTCGTAGCGACTTTTCTTTCTCTCTCTCTTGATTGAACAGAATCCCCGTGGATCTGTCTTCAGCTTCAGCTCCCCTTTCGGTAAACTCTTCAGGCTCCCCCTTTCGTCAAGCTTCCGTGCTTTTGGGATCGACACCTGGCTTTCCGGTTACAAGCTCTTCCAGGAACGATACCTGGCTCTTTGCACGCTTCCGTTTGCGCTGAGCTCGTCTTCAAACTCCCCCTTAGACTCGGCTTTCGGGATCGTAGTCTGGTATAACATCTGCAATTCTCAAACATTTATAAGTACAAACATTTTGAACATTCAATCAAATTCTCTAATCCACTCCCCCTATCGACAAACTTTACAGATTTGGCAGTGTTAAAGAATCCAACTCGCTCACAGTTAATCATCCAAGTCCAAACTAATGACCTTGGAGATATCACAAACTGTTTTTGAAATTTTTAATTTTTAAACTTCAAGTTTCAAATTAATGAACTTGTTTTATTTTCAGAAACACGATCAGTGAACTCAGATTTTGAAACTCAGCATTCAGACATCGGTTTATCGAAAATAAAGCAGAAATCAAAATCTTTTTGTATTTTCTGAAAATATATAAAGTAGTAAAGAAATATGTACAAACATATTTACAGACAATATTTTTGTTTGAGTATGCGTCAGAGGATCATATCAGTTTTTGACAAGTCACAAGTACCGTTGAGCTTAGATACACATTAAGAATTAAACAATTCACTTAGATTGTCGATATACTGATCCACTTAAATTTTCAGACAAATTTCAACTGATTCAGGATACGAATTAGATGTTTTAAGAAACTTAACTCAATCATGTGTCCCACCTCTTGAATATACTCCCGTATCCAGAATCTCAATATTCAGTCTTACAGGTGATTAATACTACAATGATATCTGTACATAAATTAGGTATGCGAGGACTGAGGGATCTCAGGTCGATACTTCCGTATGCGCAGAGAGATATCAGTTTCGACTTTTCGGTATGTCCCCTTTAGAGGATCTTTTAGTTACAACAGCAGCGACTATCAATTTTATTGTTTCATCTGCATGCTGAGGGTTTATGCTATGTTTCAAGCATTGGCATAAAGTATTATCCAAGGACTAGGTCAGAACTTCCATTCAGCAGAACTCTCAGAATAATACCCCGGACATCATTGAGTATAAAAACCTAGTATATCAGAATATGAGACCTTTCAAACGAGATTTCAGGGGTTACCTATATATCCAAGTAGTGTTCCCCACGGAAAAAGCAAGTGTTTGAATTTAGGTTTATATCCCGAAAAAGTTTACTAAATGTATAAAAACCTATCGACATATCATCAGTGAGACTGTTTAACGCTTATTAATTCTTTACAATTCTTTAGCATACCGTAACTGTCTACTGATGTACTATCATTTCCTCTATTTACGCAAAACTCAAATTTTTGAATTTTATCATGTTTTTGGCTTTTTCAAATCTTCTAATGTTTTTGTATTTTCTGGCAATTTTTCTCCCCCTAAAATGCAAAACCATTAAAAGAAATTTGATAACCGATGTAGATAGCTTTGTCTCGCCATCCATTTTCTGCTTCTCATGCTGTGATTGAAAGTATCATGTTTGTCAAATTTTGTACCCTCATGATTTACAACACATTGATTTTTACAGTTTGAAAACCGTTTTTCAATCTGATGAATGTAATCATGTTTGTTCAGCCGTGAGGGTTTCGGCGTATTCAATCAACACATATTTTTGAAATTTTCTATTTTTTTACAAGAATTAAAAACAAACATATTTTTGGTTTTTCAAATTTTAATAAACTAAAAACATATTTTTGGTTTTTAATTTTTTTCAAATTTTTAGGGTTTTGAAATATTGTTTATTTATGTATAGAAAACACATAAACTCCCTGTTTCAACCAACACAGGGTCCAGCAGCCTCTGCTTCCTCTTCATGTGCCAGGCTGCTCCAACTTTCAATCTCACAATCTTCAGTATTCTTGAGCACCTGCACATTCAACTAATTGAATTACTTGAACAATTTAGCCTAGGTCTGTTGAACCTTAGGCATTTTAACACAATAATTTTCATTCAATGCTGGAAATTCATTGTCATTTTTCACAAAAACTTTCTCTATTTTAACTTCAGCTTTCTCATCTTTTACCGAATTAACATGTTTCTTAACACTCCATGTTTGACCTTTCGGTGTACCACGTTTGTAAAAATGTGAATCTTTTTGAACACTTTGGTTTTGAACAACATTTCTTGTTTTCCAATACTCTTGGGGTTTTGTCATATCAACTGATGTTTTCCAACTTTGTGTTGTTCTGAATCTGGGTGTGTGAGAATTCCAGGTCTATCTTGAATCGAACCTGTTCTGGTTTGATTTCCAATTTTGATTCGAAGCAAACTTGTTTGTGTTGTACCTCCAAGTTTGTTTTGAATCAAATCTGGTTGACCTTTGTCTCACATTCTCAGATTTTTGTTTTTCAGCATCAATCTTCTTTTGATCAACATCCACAGGTTTTAGATTTGGACACTTGCATGCAAGATGTCCTTTTTGATCACATGTGAAACATGTTCTCATGGACACGTCTTTGACCTGTGGTTGTTGCTTTGTCTTTTGTGCATGAAACTCATCATTAGACTGTCTCATTTTGAGTTCCTTTTCTTCTGCTAAACTGTTTCCCTGAACAAAACTCATTTTTGCCTGATAATTTGGCACTTCATTTTTCTTTCCATTCTGTTTCTTCTTATAACCCAACCCAGCCTTTATGTTTTTCTTTTTGAAACCAGGTTTGTTATACGAACCTCTATGACTCTTACCGACAAACTTTGAAATCTCAAACTTCTCAATCTCAACCATTTTGAAAACTTTGTCAACTTTTTCTGAAATCACATTCTGAATCGGGAATACAACATCTAAGAACAATTTGTCTGATCCAATCATGGTATAAACCAATCCCTTTGAATCATCATTCAAATTTTTCTCGGATTTGATGTTTTTCAGATATGCATCATGAAGATTTCCTTCATCTTCATCATGTGATTCAGATTTACCTGTATCAACCGACTCTTCTTTCAACACACTTTCAACGGCTTTGCCTACCACCTCTGAATCATGAGAATCATCAGATTTGGAATAGGTTATGTCAATGTTGTCTGGCAATTGGTCTACCATGTTGAAAGCTTTTTCGACCTTTTCCTCATCAAAAAATGCAAACTTTTCCGGTGGTGGAACTTGATGATACTCTGAACCAATACCTTTCTTGTTTTGCTCAGACTCACCATCTCCCGGTTTTATATTGAAAATTCGTTCAAGCACATATGACGAGACGTGGTAACTTTTTAACTTGTTGCTATCCTGTTCTAAATCAGCAATCTGCCGCTTTAGCTTAGCAACATCTTCGATATAGGAATTAACAACATCTTGTTTTATAGCATACATTCGTTTAAGCTCTTTGGTTGTTTCAGAAAGATAATTCATTCTAGATTGAGCATATTTCATTTCGTCTTTTACTTTATCATACGATTCTTTCATAACATGATATGATAATTTCATTGAGTCATATTCCTTTTTCATTTCTTGACAAACAATTTCTTTTTGTTTGCATTCATTTTTCATTGTCAAAACATCTTCTTTCAAAACTTCATTTTCTTTTTCTAACTTTGTACATTTTCCTGAAAGTTTTTCATCATTTTCGTTAAAAACCTTTTCTTTTTCTAACATCTCTTTGCATTTTTCTTTGAAAATGTTTTCGATTTTTGTGAATTCAAGTTCTCTTATTCTGAATTGCTCATCTTTTTCAGTACAAGCTCTGCACGGTTCCATGCATTTCTTGCACTGTTCAATTGGTTTTAAGACTTCAGAATCAGAATGTACCTTAGTGATTGGCACTTCGGTGTTTTCAGCAGCTTTTGTCTGTATCTGATCAGCATCATCTTGCTTTTCTTCAGTACTGACTTTCTCACCAGCATCACCATCTTTCTCATTCTCATTCTTTTCTTCTTTTTCTTCTTTCTTCATCTCTTCTTCAATTTGCTGTTCTTCAGTAACAGCTTCTTTCACAACTTCAACTTTAACAGCTTCTGTTTCAACCTCTTCAGCAACCTTCTTCAGATTGTTCACCATCTCTTCAACATTTTTCTTCATTCTTTCCTCATCCCTTTTTCTCAAACTTGACAACATAGCATATCTGATTTCTTTTTCAAGCCTCTTAGCATATGTGTCATCTTTCATCACATTTCTATAATATTCAGCTCTCAACGGGACAACGAGAAGAACATCATCAAAGATTATGTCTTTCTTTGGAACAACTAGTTCACCTTCTCTGTTGTAGTAACACTCTCTCTTCTTATCCCATCTTCTGTTGCTGACAGCACTCTCATATTCTTCCTGCATGTCATCCATTCTGTTGTGGACCACGTTCCTTTCTTTGTAAGTCTTCTCACTCAAAATCTCTTCTCGAGTTCTCTCTTTTGTTTCAGCCATGATGTTTTCTTCTTGAATCACCTGAAACGAACAAACAACAAGATTAGTTCAATCACTGACAATCAACTGAAACAAACTAGTATCCGATCGAGTGAGTCAACAAAAGTCAACAAAATGAATATGTAACAATGTATCGGATGGGAATCTGCTTGGGCGAGTATCCAACGCTTTGACAAATCACCTGAATCACAACAACAAATGAAATGATTAGGGTCGGGTGGTAATCCGTTCAAATTTCCACTCGATTTATTGCACTTTGAACTTGAACCAAACAAAAATGCTTTGAATCGGATTGTGATAACTTTTGACCAATGTGGTAATCCAATCAACCCACCACTTGATTGATGACACAATACGACAAAAATTTAGATCACTACACGACAAAATATTGATTTGATTGGGTGACGTTTTTGAACTTTTGAGAAATGAACCGGTTTATATCGATCACATGACTCCTTTTAAATCTCTTCACTTGTAATTGGGCCAATAGTCTGTTAGCAATTATTAAACTCACATGGGATGCAAAAACTGAAACATGGGCCGTTACTTATTGTTTAACAAATATCAATGATTGGGCCGATGTTATTTAGATTAGATCAATTATTAAAATGTGATAGGGCCGCAACCTACTAACCCAACATCATGATTGGGCCGCCACTTGTAGGACCGGTACAAAAACAATACCTTTAACTAACAAACAACTTTAATAGGACCGTTCCTTTTGTTAAATGGGCAGCACCAATTTTTCATTTCAACTTATGATTGGGCCAATTCAATATCTTGGGCCAATATCTTGTAGTGGATCTGACACAATTTAGTAATCAAACTTGAAGGTAGCCGACAACAAACTCAAATGCTTTGATTGGGCCACTATCTATCACTTGCCGACAACTTCAAATGCATAACAAATTCTCATTTGACCTTTAATATGTGATGGACCAATAATCATTGTTTGACAATTCAGTGATTGGGCCGCATGATCTTGTAGGACCGGTTACTTTATGTTATAAAAATATGATAGGGCCGAATAATCTGTCACATGGGTTTTCAAACTAAACTTTTAAAGATCATTCATTGGACCTCAATTGGTGGGCGGCAACTTTATTAGATCATAATATTCTTGCACATGGGCCGTCAAAGTGCATTGATTGGGCCTTTCTAAACTAACAATTTTATCTAAACCTTGTATCACAAATGAACAAACAGTGGCCGACAATTTGACTTATTTCTAATTGGACCTTCAATTGAATATGGCCGACATCACTTAATGAGTTCGATTATATCATTAGACCTGTTATTAAACGTGTCAGACACAAAGTTAATGATGACAGATAAGCGATCCTATGAAATGGTCTTGAGAGCGAACCTATGTATTGACCAAAAGAGCGGACTTGAAATGTTACTAATAAGCGAACCTAATATTGTGACCAATGAGCGGACCTAATCTGCTATCCAATACGAGCAAACCTGTTTGACAAAATAAGCGAACCTACACCATCACATGAGCAAACCTCTTACACTGTTTGAATAAGCGAACCATACACTGTAATTTAGAGCAGATCTCCTCTACCACATAAGCGAACCAGAATTTTTCACGCAAAAACAAACCGAAATTCTTCGATTACTCCTAAACGGCTAGGAATTTCCGATCTGAAACTTGGTAGGGTTGTAGATCAGATGTTTACGCACAACATATCCAAAATTCAGCTGAAACGGACCGTAAAAACCTGTTCGATTTGACGAAAATCAGTAAAAACCGTGAAAAGTATGAAAAAGATGAAGAAGAGATGAAATTCAGATCTGAATCTGATGTAATCCTGTGCGAAATCGTGTGAAAGATCAGTGCAATCGAGCTCCTGCTCTGATACCACTTTTTAGGACCGGTTTGACTCCGAAACGATTGCGTAATCGAACGTGTGACGTGCGGAATCCGTACACGAACGTGACCGAACACACGAGACGTAATCTAAACTGTGATTCTATTGATTAGCTCTGAAAACGTACAGCACCTGAATCACAAACACGAACTTTCTCTCTCTAGCTTCTCTCTCTAGCCTTTAGCTCTCCAAGATGTAAAATGGCAAAAGTTCCAAAAGTTCTAAACTCTAAACCCTAGAGTTCTATTTATAGGCCAAGGGGCTTAATGAGGAATCTCATTAATTACAATCATGCCACCTTGCCTTTTTGACTAAGTATCACTAATAATAACAATATAAAACTCGTTTTCTTCGGTTTCTCACTACGGACTAGATTGACGGAGGCGATAGACAGATAATGCACTAACACAAGGCATAATCCTGTTTTCTCTCAATGGACATTATTCAGAAACAAAAATGAATGGAGTTATTTTTAACATGCATTCTTCAGAAAATGGAAAATGAAGGAATAAACAAAAGGATTTTCATTTCCCCCAATGGGTATTCTGAAGAAATGAAAATGAACGGAATGAGTCATTTTCCTTAATGGGTTTTCTTCAGAAATGGAAATGAAGGAATAAACAAAAGGATATTCATTTCCCTCGATGGGTATTCTTCAGAAACGAAAATGCACGGAATGAGTCATTTTCCTCAATGGATATTCTTCAGAAACGCAAATGAAGGATTAAACAAAAGGATATTCATTTCCCTCGATGGGTATTCTTCATAAATGAAAATGCACGGAATGAGTCATTTTCCTCAATGGGTATTCTTCAGAAACGGATATGAAGGAATAAACAAAAGGATATTCATTTCCCTAGATGGGTATTCTCCAGAAACGAAAATGCACGGAATGAGTCATTTTCCTCAATGGGTATTCTTCAGAAACGAAAATGAAGGAATAAACAAAAGGATATTCATTTCCCTCGATGGGTATTCTTCAGAAACGAAAATGCACAAATGAGTCATTTTCCTCAATGGATATTCTTCAGAAACGGAAATGAAGGATTAAACAAAAGGATATTCATTTCCCTCGATGGGTATTCTTCAGAAATGAAAATGCACGGAATGAGTCATTTTCCTCAATGGGTATTCTTCAGAAACAGAAATGAAGGAATAAACAAAAGGATATTCATTTCCCTCGATGGGTATTCTTTAGAAACGAAAATGCATGGAATGAGTCCTTTTCCTCAATGGATATTCTTCAGAAACGGAAATGAATAGGGTTAACTCTAGACACATGACAAAACTTGTTGTGGTTTCTGTGCACTAAATTCCATAATTATGTACGCGTCCATAATTACGTAATTCCTTGCACAGTCCGCATAGTGCATTTCATAATGTGTAGGGGAAGAATATCAAACCTGTGATGAGTGTGACTAAACTACCATAGGGTCCTTTTAATTAGATCGACAAGTGATCTCTTTAGTTAGACCACCAAGGAGTCTTTTCAGCTATATCATCACATGATATTCCTAACCAGATTTTTGGATCAATCTGTTTAGCTAGATCACTCAAGGGGTCTAATTATGGAATAGTACTTTATAATCCAAGGGTCTTAACTCTTACGTGGAAGCCCATTAAGGATTTAAGGTAGTACCTTTGGATATCCTACTATGAATCCCTTATACGAAGATATGGAAGATTCTACGAGGATTTGGATAAGAAAAAATTTGGATCACACAAAAACATAAAAGGGAACACATAAGCACATAATCACATAATTGTTTAACTTGACCTTTAATTTGTTATCTTTGGACACGGATATTTAAAGCACACAAGGAATCCAATCCGTGGATTTCATTTGGCACTTTAATCATTTTCAAGAATCTATCTATGAAGATAGGAAAATCTTAATAGGAATTCGGCTTTGTCCTTATTGAATCATAATGTAGGATCGTTCCGATGACCTTAAACGTCAGTAGAAGTAGTTCATCTCAGTTTACAAAGGCGGAAACAAAGTAAACCAAGTCAAAACAGCTTGTTCCTTCCAATTTCTCTTTCTATTACTGATTGCGAGTCTTTACAATGATTCTGATACAAATCTTGCAGCACCTTGACTCACAAACACACACATGCACTGCTACATGTCCGTTTCAAATGAACCCTATTTATAGACACATGACCTTCCGTTTGAACGACACCAACAGGTTCAAACGGCCAAGGTTCAAACGGCCAGACATGTTCAAACGGTCAGAGTTGTTTCAGATGGCCAGGATCATTTCTAACCTAAACATCCCTAATTTAATCATATTTGAACACTTGATTAACCTATCTAGACACAAGACTTGATAAGACATAGTCAGCAGACATTTAGTGCACCAACAGACTCCCCCTTGGATGTTGACGTAGTCTTATGCTTCTGAGTCTTTAGTCTTGGTCTTTTCACAACGTTGTCTCTTCATTGTAACAACTCATTCTTCATAGGTTCAAAATCTTTTCCGAGCTCCATCTTCAGTCTTCCCTTTGGATGTTGATCCATACTCCCCCTTTCACAGACTCCCCCTCTCAGTATGCTGGGATCTGAGGTTTCTGGTTCAAGCATTGACAATTAGCTTCCGTGGGAATAATGAAGTCTCCAAACCTGTTACTCAACCAATAACATTAGACTTTATCTTTTCAAACAATAAACACAAATACAATCTGCTCTAGAAATCCACTCAAGTATTCAAGTTCAAGTTAATGACCCTGATTACTTGATTTATCTACCAAGTTCAATTTAATGACCCTGGTTGATCTTTTGACGAATCAAACTGATTTGGTAAAATCATTTTCAACTTTTTCTAAAAATAACAAGTATCAAGTTAATGAACTTGTTTTTGTCTTTGAAACAATTCAACTTCCAACAATGTAAGCTCTCCTCATTCTTCAGCTTAGAATCTCCTGCATCTGCTTCAACTTGCTAGAATCCGACAATCAACTTTCCACTCTGATTTTTCTAAAATAAAGCAGAAACAAAATCTTTTTGGATTTTTTAAGGTGTTCTAAACTAAGAAATGAAATAACAGAAAACTTAAATTGCAGAAAGTAAACTATTTACAAATTTATTTTTGGCGAGCGTGCCAGGGAATCATATCAGCTTTTCAGACAAATTACTAGTACCGTTAAGCTACATTGCATACTCAGATTGTCGATATACTGATCCATCTTATATTCTCACACAAACTTCAATCTATTCAGGATACCGTTTAAGTGTCTTAGAACTTAGATCAATTCATGTGTCCCACCTCTTGAATATACTCCCGTATCCAGAATCCCAATATTCAGTCTTACAGGCAAGAATACTACAATGATGTCTGTGCATAAATTAGGGGTTAAATGCGAGAACTGAGGGATCTCAGGTCAGAACTTCCGTTCAGCAGAGAGATATCAGTTTCGACTTTGCAGTGTGTCCCCTTTAGAGGATATTTTCAGCTACAACAGATGATTATCAATTTTATTGTCTAATCAGCTGAGGGCTTTATGCTATATTTCAAGCATTTTGGATAAAGTATTAGCCAAGGACTAGGTCAGAACTACCGTTCAGCAGAAGTCCCAGAATAATACCCCAGACATCACAGAGTATAAACACCTAGTATATCAGAATACGAGACCTTTCAAACGAGATTTCAGGGGTTACCTATATATCCAAGTAGTGTTCCCCACGAATTTCACCAGTTTGAAATTTTAGGTTTATATCCCAAATAAATTTACTAAATGTACGAAAATCTATCGACTCATCGTTAGTGAGACTGTTTAACTCATTTTGTCTTTCCAAATCTTTAGCATACTGTAATTGTCTAGCTGATGTACTATCATTTTCCCTATATACACAAGCTCTTTTTCAATTTTATCATGTTTTTGTATTTTTCATTTTTTACTGTTTTTGTATTTTCTGAAAATATAACTATGTACAACTATCTATCTCCCCCTAAATACCAAAACACGTAAAAAAGCGACAAACCATTGCAGATTGTTTCTCGTCTTCATCCGCAACATTACCCTCATCAACGCTCACAACCCCATCCGACACTGAAAGCAATTTCATACCATTAAGTTTTAACAAATATTGAAACCGATTTTTATCAAAAGCTTTGGTATGCAAATCAGCTGTTTGTTCGTCAGTGTGGATTTTCTCAATTCGTATCAACTTTTTCTCGAAGCAATCGCGAATAAAGTGATGACGAATTTCTATATGTTTAGTTTTTGCGTGATGTACTGGATTTTTAGTAATGTTAATTGCGGCCTCATTATCAACAAACAGAGGTGTGTTAAGAAACTGCAAACCGTAGTCGCGCATCTGTTGCTGTATCCACAGTATCTGAGAGCAGCAACTGCTAGCAGAAACGTACTCCGCTTCACATGTAGATAACGCCACAGATGTTTGTTTCTTACACTGCCAGGTAACCAATCTAGGATTAAAGAACTGGCATCCTGCAGTTGTTGATTTCGCGTTGACTTTGCAGCATCCGAAATCCGAATCGGAATACCCTTCGAGCATAAAATCGCCTTTCCTAGGATACCATAACCCCAGTGACGGAGTACCTTTCAGGTAACGTAATATCCTCTTAACGATAATCATGTGCGATGCTCTCGGGTTAGACTGAAATCTTGCTGCGAGGCACGTTGGGTACATAATATCAGGACGTGAAGCAGTCAAATACATTAAAGAACCTATCATGGAATGGTAAAACGTTTCATCAGCCCTGTCTCCGGTGAGATCTGGGTGAATCCCATGATTAGTTGCAAGTGGGGTAGCAGCTGGAGCAGAACTTGACATTCCAAATTTCTCTAGAATATCATGCACGTACTTCGTTTGATGAATGAAAATTCCCTCAGGTAGTTGTTCAACTTGTAGACCCAGAAAGAATTTCATCTCCCCCATTGATGACATTTCGAATTTCTGCTTCATCACCTGTTCGAAATCTTTGCACAATTTCTCATTCGTTGACCCAAAAATTATATCGTCCACATAAATTTGTACTATCAGAAGATGACCATCAACGACTTTAGTGAAGAGAGTGGCATCCACTTTTCCACGAATAAACTGGTTAGCGAGTAGGTGTTGAGACAAAGTCTCGTACCAGGCTCTCGGCGCCTGATGCAGACCATACAACGCTTTGTCCAGCAGATAAACTTTGTTCTTGTGGATTGGGTTAGTAAAGCCCGGCGGCTGACCAACATAAACCTCCTCTTTGACCTTCCCATAAAGAAACGCTGGCTTTACATCCAACTGATTGTTTTGGTCAAAAATTACCTAAGCAATTTAGTGATCAAATTAGTTAAGTGAGGTAGTGTGCTAGAAAGTGTAATGAAAATGTACTTGTTAAGTTGTTTAGAAAATCAGTGTTTAGGATACGGCTCAGGATATCGAGCTGTATCGATGATCAAACAATGAGCGGAAAGTAAAGTAAATGACACGAGATGTACGAGGAAAGCCCTTGATCAATCTAGATCGCCGGCATAAAACCTCGGGAGCTGACAATCGCAGCTGCCTTGTTCTTCTATTGCTTCAAATATCAGGATACAGTGCAGGATGTGGTGCGGATCAACTAAGTGTTACAATATGATTTGGATACAAGTGTGGTGATTGCTGTGAACTAGAGAGTGAGAGTGTACGAGAGTGTTAGTGAAAGATGATGTGCCTTAAACTAATCCGCCCTCATCTATTTATAGTAAAGATAAAGCAACTAACTATCCTCTAAAACCGGGATCCAACGAATATTCCTTAGCCGAACGTTGTAGACCCAGTCTTTCGGGTTCAACGTCTCTCCCTTAACAGATACGTCCGAGTCTTGAGGAGAAGATGTCCAATTGACCGTTAGCAAGTTCCAGCCTCTAACCTGCACGTGATTAATTTAAAACATCTCGGGATATCATCCAGGATGTTAGCAATATCCCTGTCCAGTATCCTGATTACAAACAAACAATCATAATCAAAATATTAGTCAAGATACGCGTTCAGAAAATGGCCCATAACAATTGTCCCCAAAATATATCTGTTGGTATACCAACTCCAACGGATATATTTTAAGATTTATTCCGTGTATCGAGGTAATTAAACCAGAATGACGCTTGAAGTGACATTGTGCAACTACCAACGCGTTTTTCACTCAATGGCTATCCATTTAGCCTCTATATCTTCTCTCTTTCTTGTAGATATACCATCATCTTCCCCAGAATTCTCAGGTACTTCTCTCTTTCTATCTCTTAACTTTTTTCGTTCAAGTTTTCCGATGGCCCCCAGAACACGCTCCCATTCCGGCGAGTCCACTTCGTCGTTCGTTAACCAAAACTTGCTGAAAAACCCTGAGAAGGAAGTGTGTTCCTTTGATAACGCAGATATCAACGCATTAAGAACCTCCGGCTCTTTTTCCGACACAGCAATTATCCGTCCATTTGACCGGAACATTCGTTCCGACGTATGTTCCGAGGAGTGGATCTGCTTCTCATCGTATCCTTTTTCCCTTGACCTCCGATATCCATTCCCTGAATTCATCATGGAGTTCTTTCGGATTACCGGTCTCTGTTTTGCTCAAACGATGCCTATGGTTTGGAGAGTGCTGATTGTGCTTAACCAAATCAAAACCCTTCACGTCCCCGATCTTTGCATCGAAGACCTTCCTCTCGCTTACCGTCTCCGATCTCACGGCAATAGTCGCTTTTTGCTCTTTTCAACCTCTAGCAATCCCCTCATCCTCAAAGCTTCAAAAAACGAGAATGGGTGGCAACGAAAATTCTTCTTTGTTAGACGGGATTCCATTCCCGAGGGCAAAAGCCTTCCGGTGAAATGGTTGACCTCTGGTAGGGTTTAGGGTTTTTAGATATCCCTAAACATATCCTGGTGATGTATCCTGAGTTATATCCTGACTTCTTCTTTTTCTTTTTGCAGCAAACTTCAAAGAGTTAGCTCCTCCCTCCGAAAAATCTCAAGAACGAATCAACTGGATCTACCAGTTGCCTGATTGCGACAGGTCCTTTTCACAGCATCTTCCGAGTTCAAGCCAGTATTCCTCGTCAGACATGTCTGGTAAGATTCTCATAAATTTTGCACATTTATTAATATTAAAGTAAGAGACAAGAATATAGTTTTAGATATCTTCCCTGTTTTGCAGCACCACTCAAAGCTCCAGATATCTTTGATCTTGACGAATTAGATAGTTATGCCATTCCTGTTCAAGTGAAGAAAGAACCCAGCAAACCTGCTTCTACCTCCAAACCAGCATCCGGCCCCAAACCGGCAAGCGTTCCTAAGCCTTCCCCTGCTACCAAGCCACGTGCTTTAAGTTCCCGAAAAAGAAAGGAGACTGACTCACCAGCCTTGTCTGAAACCTTCCCCTTTGAGAACCATGGGTTCGTTGAGTCCAGTGGCTTCATGACTGGCTTTCTTAATCAGGTTCGTATCCTTAACCTATATCCTGCAACATATATTGGTTATTTTTTATATATATTGATGCCTGTGTTTCTTGGTTGTAGGGTCTGGAACGTCTTATGTTCCTTTATGAGGATGCTTGCGGGCTGAACAAGATGCTGGAGACCAAACTTAAGAAGGCTGAAGAAACCATTGCTGACCAAGGGATGATCGCCATGGCACAATCTCAGCATTATGAAGACAAATTCAAGGCTGTGACCCAAGAAGCCAAAGCTGCTATCAACAAGGCCACCGAAGATGCCCGAGCCAAAATGGACGCCGCCCAACTCCAATGCGAGCAGGATAAGACTTCCTACCGAGAAGGTCTCAAGGGGTCAGTTGTAATCTCCCTCCTTCAAGCCAGATTAAAGATGGCCTATGAAGCCAAAACCCTGGGCTTTGAATGCCCTTCCTGGGATGTGAAGGCTTAGGAGGCAAAACTGAGAGACCTCGGGGGAAGTCCTGTTGAGTATCCTGCCAAGCTTGCGGGTGAAGGATCTTCCAAGGCAGCGGAGGAAGTGGCGAATGCTGAGAAGAATCCCGGGGGCGATGCTGGAGCAGGTGCTGATGGAGTGGTAGTTGAAGAGGGTGCTGCCCCTTGAAAGCAGCGAAGTGGGCGATGATGGATGTTTATGCCTAGGCCAGAGCCCACTTTTTTAAGCTTGATGGTTGTGACCACTCGAACAATTTATTTTCCATGTCTTTTGAACAATTTACCTTTCCTGCATTAGAACAATTTGATAACCAAAGGTGGATGGGTCCTGGGTTTCAGGATGAAGCCCTTGGTTATCAGTTAGTATATTTTGTTTTGGACAATACAACGGTTGGAGGTGGATGGGTTTCAGTTTGAAATGAAACCTTCAATCGTTGTGTAAATATGGTTATGAATTCCTCGTGCTTTTGGTGGATGGGCATTGGTTTAAGGTGAAACCAAAAGCACAACTTTTGACATGTTAATAATATAACCTACCTTTAACTTACTTGCCTTTGTCAATGTTTTGGTCAAAAATCACACAAGGATAATGCAACCAAACTTTATGTAAATGGGGTATGATGCTTGGTTTGTAGAAAAAGTAAAGGATCACTTCAATGTGAAATATGCAAAGACACAATGATTTATACGAGGAAAAAGCCCTTGATCAATGTATGATCTCCGGCATAAAAAACCTCGGGTGATGGCAACTACCGATCACCAAACTTCAATATAAGAAAAATAGTTACAACTTTGGATGATAATGAGCTGAGTACAAGGATCACTATAGTTTCGAGTGTCTAAGCGTGTGAGAGTTGTGTTGTGTCTTCTTCCGAATGAGGAAGAGTGTTATATATACAAGTGTAGGTGACCTATTTTAGGTAAAAAGACTAATAATCAGCTCATTACCCTTTTAGAAATAAAAGTAAATCTAGCCTAAATTATCGCCCTTAAATCATGCCAAGTTTCCATATCCTTCACAACGTCCATCTCCGATTAAGCACATGCCATAGTTGTAAAGACGTGTCCTTTAATTGTGATGCTTAAGAGCGGATCCTGCTAGATGTCCTGCAAAACAACATTAAATTCAACGAAAGCAACTGTTAGCATGAGGATCCTATGATGGTCCGTGATCCTGATCCTGGAACTCTGCTGAGGATCACTATCTGCCAAAGAAACAAGGATCACTGGTTAGGATCACATGTGAGGATCATGTATTGTAAAAATCCAGCCCTAACAACTGCCCCCAAAATATAAGGAGTGATTTTGTAAATAAATGAGTTATATTTTGTTCTGATCTTATCTTCAACGGACAAATCGGGTAACTAGCCGTTATAACCGGACTAGCCGTTGCGATCATTACGTCACTGAAGTGACATCCCTGCAAATCATGATTATAAATAGGAGATAGGGTAAGGATCGATTTGCATTTAAATTCAGGATATACTCCCTTTATAATCTCCATCGAAGATTGATCAGGTATTCTCTTTCTTTCTTCCTTTTCCTGCTCTGTTTTTTTCTGCTCTTGCTCTGTTTTTGTTTCGCCACAAGTATGTTGCTCCGAAATTCTCCCCATAAGGATCACGAGAAGAGTAGTCCCCTGAAAAGCCAAGGGATCATTAAGGACTCTCCTACGGAGAGATGCTGCTTTACCGATGCTCATGTAGATAGGATTCGTCATTGCTTTCCGGCGGATGCTGTTTTCAAATCCTTCACATCCACTGCTTTGAGTGACTTTGTTTCAGACGCCTGGGTGGTCTTTCCTGCAACTCCATTTACCATAGGATATTCGTATCCTTTTCCGGCCTTCACCCAATCTTTCTTTTCTTTGACCGGCATATCTTATATCCAAGCTATGCCGATGATCTGGAGGGTCTTGTATACCTTCGAGAGGATCATCGAGCAGGAGGGGATTGATTTAGGGATGGCAGAGCTGGCCGAGCTTTATGATCTTACCACGTTTGGTTCTCATCGATACTTGCTGAAACGGAAGGTCGGGGAGGATCACCCTGTTTTAAAGGTTACCAAAAATGATACAAACTGGAAGCGTCGTTTCTTCTTTGTGAGGAGGGATACCCTCCCTAATGGGAAGGATCTGCCCAAGGAGTGGGCCACCCATGGTAGGATATAGGATCCTGGAAGGATCACCATCAGACTTGTCTCTTATGATGAGGATCACTAATGTATTTCTTTGTTTTTTGTTTATTGTGCAGCTATCTCCATTGCTCATCTCAAGTTAACCCCTGCTGCCAGAGAGAGGGTCTTAGCTTTCAAGAAGCTTGATCCTGAAATCAGAAGTTTTCAAGTCACCGTCCAAGATTCACAAGAAGTATCCTCCGCATCTGCCACTATGTCAAGTAAGTATCCTTATTAAAAAGTAAGTTATATGTAAGACTGTTTAGTTAGTAAGGGAACTTATCTTGTTTTGATTGTGTAGGCGCTGGGAAACCTGCTAAGTCTGCCAAGTCTGCCTCCAAGTTCGGGATTGATGAACTTGCCAATGTCAAGTCTTCAAGAAAGAAGACTTCTGTTGCCAGTCCCTCTGCTTCGGCCCCTAAAGCACCTGTTAGGGGTAAGGGGAAGAAGAGAAAGACTTCTGAGGATCTCCAAGGATTTCCCCTGATCCGCCAACAGTTTCTCGACTATGTCAATGAGGTAAGGATCATTGCCCCTGTTGGTTATCCTTCTCGAGTATCCTGCTTGTGTATTCTGCCTGTATATCCTGCTTCTTTGAGGATCACCTGATCCTGAACTTACCTTTTTTTCTCTTTTGCAGAAACTTGCTGAGATTGAGACCTACCTTGGCCATGTCGAGGATCAGGAAAGCCAAATCGCCGACCTCCAACAAATGGGCGTGTTAAAGGATCTCAAGATAGCCGATCTTGAGAAGGAACTCCGGGCTACAAAGGATGAGGCTGCTCAAAGCCTGATTGACATGGATGGCGAGAAGCAGGAGATCATCCAGGATGCCAAGGTCTCTGCCGCAACTGCTATGTACAAGATACAACTACAAATGGCTGCGGAGGCTCAGGATCCTGCCTTTGACAAAAGCTCATGGGACGTGGAGGGTTGGAAGGCAAGATTGGCAGAGCTGGAGGATGAGGACGAAGCAGAGGAGATCCCAATGCTGGAGGGCGGTGATGCTGACAAGGATCAGGGTGGAGAAGCTGGTGGTGATGGAGCAGCAAAGGTATGAGCTGCTGGATTGGGCGATGATGGATATTTCGAGACTAGGCCGGAGCCCAATTTTTTGAGTTTGGTAGTGGTTTGTTTGTGGTTGTTGATGTTTGAAACAATTATGGTTTGTAACTTGAACAATAGTTTTTAGGGTTAAGGATCATGGATCCTTTGGACAATAGGTGATTACAAAAGGTGGAGGGATCCTCTGTTTGGGGGATGAAGCCTTTGTGATCCTGCCGCCTTTAATTTCCTGCACCTGCTAAGACCGCATAGACAATGGACACCCTTTGCCAACCCATGTGGACGGGCCACGTTTTGCTGGTAGAAATGTGGGTTGGCAGTTTTGACAACTTTTTGAAAGGGTTTAAGATCCTTTTGTTAATAATATAACTCTAATCTTTCTGGCTTATCTCGTGTTGTTATCCTTTATTTATCTTCTTATTTCCCAGTTTTTAGAAACATATTTGTTAGAGTAACAAGAGTTGAGCAAACCATGTTTAATAAATTTAGGATATGATCCTAGATCAAATATCCTATCATTGAAAATTTTCAAGGATCATAGTTTTAGTTGTCAAAGTGTAGGGTGTAACATTTGTGCTTGTAATCATTGTGAACAGTTCAGTTATCAATAAAATAATGTTATTTGATCCCAATGTTTGTTTCATTGTGTTTTACATCTTTCGTGTTTTGACTTTTATTCAATTCCAAACTCTACATCGCTTTCTGGAGAGTTATACGCTAACTAGTGCGTAAACGTACTCAGTTTAATGCGACAAATACTCCGGAACATCAACATATACTCAACGTACCTTAAATAACCTTTACATAACTTAGAAATAAGTTTTGAAGGCTTTGGTATAGCAAAAACAAGTTAATTCGCTTACAGGGACTAAACTTGACAAACTGCGAAAGTATGCCAATTTGAACTGTAACGAACATTCCGGAACATGTCCATAAGTTAAACATACCATAAATATCCTTTACATAGCTTAGAAATAGGCTTTGAGGGGTTTGGTATGCTAAAACAAACTTTTGGATCATTCAGGGGCTAAAAGTGTCAAAAAGTGCACAAGTTTGCACTTTCGCGCATAACTTACGTTCTGAATACATCCGGACATCCAAAAATTTATGTAAGCATCCTTATATTATGCCTTAGTGATTGGCATGAGAAAAATCCATTCGTCGCGTCATTTGGATCGTCTTTCACGCTTATGCGCATTTCGTCGTAATTAAGCGAACATCGCGATCGTACGGCCAAACGAACCGACATCCGACATATTTTTGGGCATGTTTCATGTCCACAATGTTTAGGCATCATTTTTGGGCCTTAAAGGTGACTTTACAGGTCTTAAAGGGGCTGGAAATAGCTTAAAAACGCAACAGGGGCTGAATACGTAAATTCTGCAAGTGGTGCAGATCAGACGGGGCTAGGCGACCCGCGTAAGACCTGCACCCACTTTCACGCGGGCCGCGTGAACATATCTGACAGCAGATTCTGCATTTAATGCAGAATCTGGCCTTTCGTTCGATCAAAGGGCGATGCCTTTTCACCCAAATGAAGGGCCAAGGGTCAAGTACACTGAATCTAACCCCTGGACACGTGTACGCACGAGATCAAAGCACGTTATTCGATAAAACGATCCTAACGGTTCCACCTTTCCTATAAATACCCCCCCCCCTTTTTGTGTAAAAACCCACAAATCAGATCTAAATGCTCTAAGTTGATGCTTATGCTTCATACCTGAGCTATTGGATCTTGATTAGCACTCGGGGAACCTCCGTAAGTCTTCTTTCGCTCTTTTATTCGCTTTTCGAGTCCGAAAGTCAACGTTTTGTTGACTTTCTGCATTGACCAGCTTATGGTCGATGCGAAGTTCATGGAACTTCATAACGTGAGCGTGATCACGATGGTTATGGTCCATAGTGACCATCCCTACTGATCACCACGTTATCTAGGCTCAGTGACGAGTCGTAGTTTCGGCCAAAATGTGCATTCTTGCATGTTTTGTAACCAAACTACTCGTGGGCATCAAAGCCGTTTGTTTTTGATGTCAAACCTGTTTCTAAACTTAGTTAAGCATGTTCTAACATGCTTAGCTCGTCACTTTTAGTTTAGTGCTTATATAGGGTCGTAAGGTAAGCGATCTAAACCGTCGCTTATGCTTTCGAACCCGACCCATTTGGTCGGTCATTAGGACCTGACCAAACACATTAGGTGACCATAGCTATAACCTTCCGAGGTTATACCTTGTGGTCACGATGTTAGGCGTTCCAGACGCGTTCTACGCGAGCGACGCGTTAGGGTAGCGTAAGCTACCTAAACGGGTCGTGATGGACCGTAAGCACTTAGGTTAAGCTTCATTTTAGTATGTAGGCTTTGTTAAACCATATTACACGAGTCTCCATACTCGTTTGGTTTACGAACCCGCGTACTACCCGATCCTTCCGATTTGGTCCGGTATATTAACATAGCTACCTATTAGGTGCCGTTTGATATCCCGTGACCTCTAGCATTATCTGGTTATTACACAAGAACTCCAAAGCAATCTCAGGTGAGTACATAGAACCCCTCTTTTACCGTTTTCCAAACTGTTTTGGGGTGAAACACATGTGCCTACCTGTTACTTTTATGTTTTCCATGTTTTCACATCATATACATGCTACGTTCGTTAGTACATATTAGTACATGATTTCACTACATTTCATGCTATGTATGCCCATTGTGTGCGTACTTAGTACATTACTTTACAATACATTTCATGCTACGTACGCCCATTGTGTGCACACGTAGTACATTGTTACACATTACATTTTCTGTTGCATATGTTTACTCAGCATATGGGCACATTGATTTACATAAACATTTCTGCTGCATATGTTTACTCAGCATATGGGCACATGCCTTCATTTTGTTATGACATTTGGTTTGTTTAACATGGGACAATACATTCATTAACATTAGCTACGCCGTTCGTTAGTAGGTAGTGGTACCATAGGAATTGACAACTCCCATTCCTGAAGTCCTGGGTTTGATAGGACTGGAAGGAATGACCGAATTCGATATACATAACTTAGATAAACCTTTAATTTGTTTAAGGGTTTATCGCCGCAGTCTCAAGGCTTGGATGTATGCATAGTTTACAATACCACATAAATGTTAATATCAATAGAGCATGCATTTCCCGCAGAACATAACGCTGATTTAAACCACGTTTTACTTCAACGACTTGTTTTGTGCATGTGGTTTAAGTTGATACATTTCGCTTACCATACATGATACATTTGGGATTACACATTACATGATTTACATTGAACATAAACACGTCGACATTGACATATACATTTGGTGGTTTACACTTGAACATAAACACTTGACATGGATTACAATAACACTTGACATTTGGTTTACACATGAACAATTTACATGGTGGATTGGTTTGGGTAAATGATTTAAGTAACGTGGCATATGTAATATGATACAAACATGGTGGATACGCCGCTGGTACTTCCTATATATAAATGTTTGTATAATATTACATATCGTGGCGTTATCTAAGTCATTTCAGTTTAGACACATTACACTTTACATAAGTAACATATTCTTCACAAGACATTATTTTCACAAACAACTTATCTTATTCAACTCATTTTACTTGGTTATTCGTTTAACCTTGCACTTATCTATACATATCGTTTGATGTTATCGTTTTTCAAATGATTTACAAAGCAAAACAAATTACAAGGTTCATGACTGACTGTTATTAAACATTCTTTAAAACTCAAGTCATGAACCCCATTTTCACAAAACCTATGTATCTCACAGGCATTTTTATGCTGACGTACCTACTTTCACATGTGTTTTCAGGAGCTATTCCATAAGGCGTTGATCACATTACTAGGGCGGACCTGTGCCTTAGTGCCTAACAATGAAGATAGGCTAGTATAAATATGTTATGAACTTGGTATTTCTTGTTTTGAAACAATGTACTACTCTTGTTTATAAATAAAATACAACTTGCATGCCATGGTTATGAAACAATTTAATTCTGTCCACGACACTCCCCGGCGTTTCCGCCGCGGTTGCATGTTATACGCGGCCGGGGTGTGACAGAAGAGTTGGTATCAGAGCCATTGGTTATAGGGAATTAGGTTATTAGTAATGCTTTGACCTAGACTATAACTTTAGGACCCTAACACAAGTTATCTTGTGTTTAGAGTTTAAAACATGCACATCACCTATCCTTAGGTGATAACCACAACGGGAACCTCGGTTCCGAATCCGCTTTGAAAATTAATCATCTATTCTAGGATGATTGATTACTAGGTTTTGAACCCTCTATTATAAGATTTTGAACCCCTTTGGATTTTCAAAAATCCCGTCAAAGTGTTGGGTTAATAGTGTGAACACGTGCGAACTGGAAGGGTGAATGCCTGTACCCTGGGTTTTCTGTCTAAGGCTAGAGTGTTCGTACAAATCCACATAATCGGACCAGTCACTCTTACCTGGGAACTCTTGGGGTGAGTGTTCACTTATAGGCGAGCATGTCTTCGCGATACACTAATTCTGACCCATTTACTTTGACTAGACATTTCATGTCGCATATTTGCTTTGCGATGCATAACCGCCATCTTTGCTTTTGTTGCTTTTGCTTCATCTCATTCTCTTCATCCAAACATCTCACTCGTTTCATTTCATGTTTTTCTCTTCTAGAATGCCTCCTCGACGCGACAACCAGATAGCTACTGCCGAGCTGGCGGAGATTATTGCGCAGCAGATGGCTGCTCAATTTCCGAATCTCTTTGCTCAATGGAACCAGGCCAACAACAACAATGGTACATGCAAATACAAGGATTTTAACTCGGCTAAGCCACTCAAGTTTAGTGGTTCTGAGGGAGCAACTGGGCTTCTTCAGTGGTTCGAGAGCATCGAGAACACTTTTCGCCATGTGCAGTGTCCGGATAATCGCAAAGTCGAGTTTTCTTCAAGCGTGTTTCAGAAGAGGGCTCTAACATGGTGGAATGGGGTTATGAGAGATCAAGGTGCAGAAGTTGCTCTAGCTCAGACATGGGCTCAACTGAGAGCTCTTATGATGAGGGAGTTTTGTCCTCGTCATGAGCAACGAGCGTTGGAGAAAGAATTTGATGTGTTGAAGCAAGATAGTGGTGAGCACAGGGCTTACACTGATAGGTTTGAAGAGTTGAGTCTGCTTTGCCCAACCATGGTTACCCCACTCGATAAGGCCATCGAAAGGTACATCGACGGCCTACCTGACTCAGTACAAGACATCCTTACTGGTAGCAACCCTACCACACTCCGTCAGGCAATCGAGTTATCAGCAACGTTGACTGAGTCGCAGATCCGAAAGAATAAACTACACAGGAAGGGTGACAAGGGCAAGAAGCAGTCGGCTGACAAGGAGGATAGTAAGAAAGGTCAGAACAAGAAGGGAAAGGACTCTGGTTCCCCAAGGGGGTCAAGGAAGCGTAAGGCTTCCCAAAATTTTGCTGTGACTGCCCAAGCTAACCAGGCAGCTCCCAACCAAGCCACACAGCCTCCAGCCAAGAAACCCTACTCAGGAAGTGCACCTTTGTGCAATCGATGCAACAGTCACCACCAGCCACAATATCAGTGCCGTTTCTGTACTAACTGTGGGAAATCGGGTCATCTTGCCGATGTTTGTCGGTTTGCTCAGAATCACGCAGTCCAGAACCCTGCTCAACAGGCTGCTCAACAACAGGGTCAGGCTGCACGACGAAACTACCCACCAGGTGCATGTTATAATTGTGGGGATCTGACCCACTACAGAAATCGGTGTCCAAGACTAGTCAACCAGAACCAGAATGCAAACCAGAATCCGGCACCAGCTCGAGGTCGAGTCTTTAACATGAATGCACAAGAAGCCCAAGCAGACAACGAGGTGGTGAACGGTACGTTCTTTATTAATAATCAGCCAGCATCTGTTCTTTTTGATTCGGGTGCCGACAAGAGCTTTGTGTCATTGTCTTTTGAGACAATGCTTCGCGTGTCTAGAACAAAACTAGGTAAACCTTTGACAGTAGAGGTTGCCAGTGGTGAACCCATTGTTCTAAATTCTGTTCTACGCAACTGCCAGTTGAATCTTAACGACCATATTTTTCCTATTGACCTCACGCCAATGCAACTTGGAAGCTTCGACGTTATAGTGGGAATGGATTGGTTATCCAAGCATCGCGCAGAGATAGTATGTTCTGAGAAGATTGTTCGTATACCGCTGTCGACAGGCGAGATCCTACAAGTTCGTGGTGAGAAGCCTGCCGGTGGTCTCAAACTCATGTCTTGTTTTAAAGCACGGAAGTATCTGCGAAAGCATTATGTGGCTTTCTTAGCACATGTTACAGCAGATAAAGGCAAGGGTAAGTCTATTTCAGATATTCCTGTCGTTCGGGATTATTCCGAAGTATTCCCTGAAGACTTACCTGGTCTACCCCCAGCACGCCAAGTCGAGTTCCGTATTGATCTCGTACCTGGTGCAAATCCCGTTGCCAGAGCTCCATACCGTCTTGCACCGTCTGAGATGCAAGAATTATCTAAACAGCTGCAGGAACTCTCCGACAAAGGTTTCATCCGTCCTAGCTTTTCACCTTGGGGTGCTCCCGTTCTTTTTGTAAAGAAGAAGGATGGATCTTTTAGGATGTGTATCGATTATCGCGAGCTTAACAAGCTTACCATCAAGAATCGATATCCCCTACCTCGCATTGATGATCTCTTTGATCAATTGCAAGGTGCTTCATACTTTTCAAAGATTGATCTACGATCTGGATATCATCAGCTCCGTGTGCATGAAGAAGATATTCCAAAGACAGCGTTCCGTACTCGTTATGGACATTACGAGTTCACAGTCATGCCATTCGGTTTGACTAATGCTCCTGCTGTTTTTATGGACTTAATGAATAGGGTCTGCAAGCCTTATTTAGATAAGTTCATCATCGTTTTCATTGACGACATTTTGATATATTCTAAGACGCGAGCTGATCATGAGCAACATCTTCGTCT
The DNA here is from genome assembly GCF_002127325.2 of Helianthus annuus. Lineage (NCBI taxonomy): Eukaryota > Viridiplantae > Streptophyta > Magnoliopsida > Asterales > Asteraceae > Helianthus > Helianthus annuus. The sequence goes on from NC_035444.2 coordinate 162,958,369, forward strand.
TACATTGGAACTCCTAAAGAAAGAACAACTTTTCGCCAAATTCTCCAAGTGTGAATTCTGGCTTAAAGAAGTTCAATTCTTAGGACATATTGTCAACGAACAAGGTATTCATGTAGATCCCTCCAAGATCAGTGCGATTAAGGATTGGGATACACCTACTACCCCTACTGAAGTTCGTTCTTTTCTTGGTCTGGCGGGTTATTACCGCCGCTTCATTGAAAACTTCTCAAAGATTGCAGTTCCTCTAACTGCTCTAACTCAGAAGAACAAGCCATTTGAATGGGGAGCCAAACAAGAAGAAGCGTTTCAGACTTTGAAACAAAAGCTTTGCGACGCGCCTGTCCTAACATTGCCTGAGGGCAACGATGATTTCGTCGTTTATTGCGACGCATCTAAATTAGGACTTGGCTGCGTCCTGATGCAAAGAAACAAAGTCATAGCATACGCATCAAGGCAGTTGAAGATACATGAGAAGAACTACACCACTCATGATCTTGAGTTGGGTGCAGTTGTCTTCGCTCTCAAAATCTGGAGACACTACTTGTATGGTACAAAATGTGTGGTTTTCACAGACCACAAAAGTCTTCAGCATATCTTCAATCAAAAAGAGCTCAACATGAGACAACGACGTTGGGTTGAACTTCTAAACGACTACGACTGCGAGATTCGCTACCATCCTGGTAAGGCGAATGTCGTAGCTGATGCATTAAGTCGCAAGGAACGTATTAAGCTTCATTGTGTACGTGTCCAATCTGTTGTTCAAACCGATATCCAAGCCCGTATTTCTCAGGCTCAACAAGCTTGTGTTTCACAAGGTTTAATGGATAAGGAATTTCCTTATCACATAACACCTGCTCTTGAACTGAAAGGCAATGGATCGTACTATTTCATGGACCGTTTGTGGGTCCCAAGCCAAGATGATCTTCGTACCTTGCTTATGGATGAAGCCCATAAGTCTCGTTATTCCATTCATCCTGGCTCAGATAAGATGTATAAGGATCTTCGTATTCAGTATTGGTGGCCTGTTATGAAGAAAGACATTGCCTTATACGTATCTAAATGCCTTACTTGTCTTAAGGTTAAGGCAGAACATCAGCGTCCTTCTGGTTTATTGGAACAACCGGAGATCCCAGTTTGGAAATGGGAAAACATTACTATGGATCTCATTACTAAACTCCCGCGCACAAAGAAAGGTCACGATGCCATCTGGGTAGTCGTTGATCGTCTTACCAAGTCAGCACATTTCTTGCCAATCCGTGAGGATTATTCAGCTGACAGACTTGCTCAAATCTACGTAGATGAAATTGTAGCTAGACATGGTGTTCCTTTGAGCATCATTTCTGACAGAGATGCTCGTTTCACTTCTCATTTTTGGAGAACCATGCAATCTGCTATGGGGTCCCAACTTAATCTGAGCACAGCTTATCATCCGCAAACGGATGGTCAATCTGAAAGAACAATCCAGACACTGGAGGATATGCTTAGAGCTTGTGTGATAGACTTTGGTGGTAGTTGGGATTCACATCTTCCATTGATTGAATTCTCCTACAACAACAGTTATCACTCCAGCATCAACATGGCTCCTTTCGAGGCTCTCTATGGTCGAAAATGTCGTTCACCAGTCTGCTGGAATGAGATTGGCGAGGCTCAGCTTACTGGACCTGCCCTCATTTTAGAGACAACAGAAAAGGTAAAGAAAGTTCGTGATAACCTTCAGACAGCTAGAAGCCGTCAAAAGAGTTACGCGGACCTAAAACGCAAACCCTTGGATTTTCAAGTCGGTGATCATGTATTACTTAAGGTCTCACCTTGGAAAGGTGTGATCAGATTTGGAAAGAAAGGAAAACTTGCACCTAGATATGTTGGACCATTCAAGATTGTCGAAAGAATCGGTAAGGTAGCCTACAGACTTGAGTTACCTCCTGAACTTGGAAATGTTCATCCAACCTTTCACGTGTCCAATCTCAAGAGGTGTTTAGCTGATGAAAACCTCCACATACCGCTTGACGAAATTCGTGTTGATAAAACACTGAAGTTTGTTGAGAAACCGGTAGAAATCATGGAACGTGAAGTCAAGTGGCTTAAACGCAAGCGCATTCCTTTGGTCAAGGTTCGTTGGGGATCTAAGCGTGGACCCGAGTTTACTTGGGAACGTGAAGATCAAATGAAAGCAAAATATCCGCATCTTTTTCAATCAGTTTCCTCTAAATAAATTTCGGGACGAAATTTCCACAAGTAGGGGAGACTGTAACATTTGTGCTTGTAATCATTGTGAACAGTTCAGTTATCAATAAAATAATGTTATTTGATCCCAATGTTTGTTTCATTGTGTTTTACATCTTTCGTGTTTTGACTTTTATTCAATTCCAAACTCTACATCGCTTTCTGGAGAGTTATACGCTAACTAGTGCGTAAACGTACTCAGTTTAATGCGACAAATACTCCGGAACATCAACATATACTCAACGTACCTTAAATAACCTTTACATAACTTAGAAATAAGTTTTGAAGGCTTTGGTATAGCAAAAACAAGTTAATTCGCTTACAGGGACTAAACTTGACAAACTGCGAAAGTATGCCAATTTGAACTGTAACGAACATTCCGGAACATGTCCATAAGTTAAACATACCATAAATATCCTTTACATAGCTTAGAAATAGGCTTTGAGGGGTTTGGTATGCTAAAACAAACTTTTGGATCATTCAGGGGCTAAAAGTGTCAAAAAGTGCACAAGTTTGCACTTTCGCGCATAACTTACGTTCTGAATACATCCGGACATCCAAAAATTTATGTAAGCATCCTTATATTATGCCTTAGTGATTGGCATGAGAAAAATCCATTCGTCGCGTCATTTGGATCGTCTTTCACGCTTATGCGCATTTCGTCGTAATTAAGCGAACATCGCGATCGTACGGCCAAACGAACCGACATCCGACATATTTTTGGGCATGTCTCATGTCCACAATGTTTAGGCATAATTTTTGGGCCTTAAAGGTGACTTTACAGGTCTTAAAAGGGGCTGGAAATAGCTTAAAAACGCAACAGGGGCTGAATACGTAAATTCTGCAAGTGGTGCAGATCAGACGGGGCTAGGCGACCCGCGTAAGACCTGCACCCACTTTCACGCGGGCCGCGTGAACATGTCTGACAGCATATTCTGCATTTAATGCAGAATCTGGCCTTTCGTTCGATCAAAGGGCGATGCCTTTTCACCCAAATGAAGGGCCAAGGGTCAAGTACACTGAATCTAACCCCTGGACACGTGTACGCACGAGATCAAAGCACGTTATTCGATAAAACGATCCTAACGGTTCCACCTTTCCTATAAATACCCCCCCCTTTTTGTGTAAAAACCCACAAATCAGATCTAAATGCTCTAAGTTGATGCTTATGCTTCATACCTGAGCTATTGGATCTTGATTAGCACTCGGGGAACCTCCGTAAGTCTTCTTTCGCTCTTTTATTCGCTTTTCGAGTCCGAAAGTCAACGTTTTGTTGACTTTCTGCATTGACCAGCTTATGGTCGATGCGAAGTTCATGGAACTTCATAACGTGAGCGTGATCACGATGGTTATGGTCCATAGTGACCATCCCTACTGATCACCACGTTATCTAGGCTCAGTGACGAGTCGTAGTTTCGGCCAAAATGTGCATTCTTGCATGTTTTGTAACCAAACTACTCGTGGGCATCAAAGCCGTTTGTTTTGATGTCAAACCTGTTTCTAAACTTAGTTAAGCATGTTCTAACATGCTTAGCTCGTCACTTTTAGTTTAGTGCTTATATAGGGTCGTAAGGTAAGCGATCTAAACCGTCGCTTATGCTTTCGAACCCGACCCATTTGGTCGGTCATTAGGACCTGACCAAACACATTAGGTGACCATAGCTATAACCTTCCGAGGTTATACCTTGTGGTCACGATGTTAGGCGTTCCAGACGCGTTCTACGCGAGCGACGCGTTAGGGTAGCGTAAGCTACCTAAACGGGTCGTGATGGACCGTAAGCACTTAGGTTAAGTTTCATTTTAGTATGTAGGCTTTGTTAAACCATATTACACGAGTCTCCATACTCGTTTGGTTTACGAACCCGCGTACTATCCGATCCTTCCGATTTGGTCCGGTATATTAACATAGCTACCTATTAGGTGCCGTTTGATATCCCGTGACCTCTAGCATTATCTGGTTATTACACAAGAACTCCAAAGCAATCTCAGGTGAGTACATAGAACCCCTCTTTTACCGTTTTCCAAACTGTTTTGGGGTGAAACACATGTGCCTACCTGTTACTTTTATGTTTTCCATGTTTTCACATCATATACATGCTACGTTCGTTAGTACATATTAGTACATGATTTCACTACATTTCATGCTATGTATGCCCATTGTGTGCGTACTTAGTACATTACTTTACAATACATTTCATGCTACGTACGCCCATTGTGTGCACACGTAGTACATTGTTACACATTACATTTTCTGTTGCATATGTTTACTCAGCATATGGGCACATTGATTTACATAAACATTTCTGCTGCATATGTTTACTCAGCATATGGGCACATGCCTTCATTTTGTTATGACATTTGGTTTGTTTAACATGGGACAATACATTCATTAACATTAGCTACGCCGTTCGTTAGTAGGTAGTGGTACCATAGGAATTGACAACTCCCATTCCTGAAGTCCTGGGTTTGATAGGACTGGAAGGAATGACCGAATTCGATATACATAACTTAGATAAACCTTTAATTTGTTTAAGGGTTTATCGCCGCAGTCTCAAGGCTTGGATGTATGCATAGTTTACAATACCACATAAATGTTAATATCAATAGAGCATGCATTTCCCGCAGAACATAACGCTGATTTAAACCACGTTTTACTTCAACGACTTGTTTTGTGCATGTGGTTTAAGTTGATACATTTCGCTTACCATACATGATACATTTGGGATTACACATTACATGATTTACATTGAACATAAACACGTCGACATTGACATATACATTTGGTGGTTTACACTTGAACATAAACACTTGACATGGATTACAATAACACTTGACATTTGGTTTACACATGAACAATTTACATGGTGGATTGGTTTGGGTAAATGATTTAAGTAACGTGGCATATGTAATATGATACAAACATGGTGGATACGCCGCTGGTACTTCCTATATATAAATGTTTGTATAATATTACATATCGTGGCGTTATCTAAGTCATTTCAGTTTAGACACATTACACTTTACATAAGTAACATATTCTTCACAAGACATTATTTTCACAAACAACTTATCTTATTCAACTCATTTTACTTGGTTATTCGTTTAACCTTGCACTTATCTATACATATCGTTTGATGTTATCGTTTTTCAAATGATTTACAAAGCAAAACAAATTACAAGGTTCATGACTGACTGTTATTAAACATTCTTTAAAACTCAAGTCATGAACCCCATTTTCACAAAACCTATGTATCTCACAGGCATTTTTATGCTGACGTACCTACTTTCACATGTGTTTTCAGGAGCTATTCCATAAGGCGTTGATCACATTACTAGGGCGGACCTGTGCCTTAGTGCCTAACAATGAAGATAGGCTAGTATAAATATGTTATGAACTTGGTATTTCTTGTTTTGAAACAATGTACTACTCTTGTTTATAAATAAAATACAACTTGCATGCCATGGTTATGAAACAATTTAATTCTGTCCACGACACTCCCCGGCGTTTCCGCCGCGGTTGCATGTTATACGCGGCCGGGGTGTGACATAGGGGTTGTTTAGTATAATCAAAATAGTCAAGGATCATACCTGAGGATCCAAGTTAGGATCCTAACCTTTAATCAAGATAACCATAAGTGAAATTTTAATGGATGATAAGGATTAAGGATCCTTATTTGTTTAACTTCGAGAACCTGAAAAATGGAACATATCTTGGGACTAAGCCAATGTAAAAGATAAATTAGTAGCTGGGGACATGCCCAAAGATTAACTGGGGATGATCCCAAAGGATCACTGGGGACAAGCCCAAAGGATAACTGGGGACAAGCCCGAAGGATAACTGGGGACAAGCCCAAAGGATCGTATGTAAACTAGAGTATGGCCCTTACTGGCGACTATCCAAACTTAGTGACATGAAAATGTCAAAACCTTAGCTAACGTGAAAACGTTAGAAACCTTATGAACGGATGTATGGTACGTCTACCATTATACGTAGGATCCTGGGTATAGCCAGTACGATGAGGTTGTCAGCCCCGGAAGTGGGTACTGGTCCCAAAGACGTGAACTATATCAGGATCATCGTGCGCTGCTGGCGGAAACTGGGGATAATCCCAAGGATAACTGGGGTTGGACCCAAGGATCTGCGTTGCTTTTGAAGATCTTTGACGATATGCTGTAGATACCTGAACTATCATAACTCAAATGGTTCGTGAGAAGAGGATGAAGGATACAGGATCCTTATCCTTTGGTAAAAAGTAAGGAAATGTAATAGTTTTAAGATAAGGACATTACCAGAGTAAGGATCACTGACATCACCGGGATCCTTTGAAGATACTTCAATGTAAGGATCACATGCTTGAAGGATCACGTTCACATAAAGTATCTCTTTAAGTGAACAGCAGGCTCTTGGTAATAAGTTTCCTTCCATGGTTAGCAATCTGTATGCCCCCTTTCCTTCTTCAGCCTCAATCAAGTAAGGGCCTTCCCACTTTGGTGCTAACTTTCCGTCAGCAGGATTAATAGTGTTTTGGAATGTTTTTCTCAACACCATATCTCCGACTTGGAACTTCCTTATCCTAACATTTTTGTTGTAAGCACCAGCCATTCTTTGTTGGTAGCTTGCCATCCTTATCCTAGCCAGGTCCCTGATTTCCTCAATAGTATCCAAATCCTGAGCCAGGATTGTAGCATTCTCTTCAGGATCACGAGCACTTGTTCTAGCGGTTGGGATCACCATTTCTGTTGGGATCACTGCTTCTGCCCCAAATACTAAAGAAAAAGGTGTTTGACCAGTGGCATTCTTGGGAGTTGTCCTGTCAGCCCATAGCACATAAGGTAACTCCTCTGCCCATTTTCCCTTCTTGGATCCTAGCTTCTTCTTCAGATTGTTGATGATGATCTTGTTGGATGATTCTGCTTGGCCATTGGCTTGTGGATGAACTGGTGTTGATGTTATCATCTTGATTCCTCAACTGTCACAAAAGTTAGTAAACTTCTTTTTCTCTGACTTGAGCAAAAGCTTCAGCTTCTATCCACTTAGAGAAGTAGTCAGTCATGGCAACCATAAATACTTTTCCACCAGGTGCTTTAGGGAGCTTGCCAACTATATCCATCCCCCATCTCATGAATGGCCAAGAGGATGGTATGGGGTATAGCAATTCAGCTGGTTGATGAAGGATATTGTTGTGTCTTTGACAAGGATCACATTTCCTAGCATATTCTACAGCATCCCTTTTCATGGTTGGCCAGTAGTATCCTGTTCTAAGGATCCTTGAGAACAATGCCCTGCCCCCAGTGTGGTTTCCACAATCTCCTTCATGGAAGTCTCTCAACACTTCTTCAATTTCAGGATCCTCTATACATCTCAAATATGGTCCTGCAAGAGATCGTTTATATAGCACATTATTTAAGATTGTGAATTGAGATACCTTAATCTTGAAGGCTCTAGGATTTTCTCCCATCGGAATCTCCCCGTATTGCAAGTATCTTATGATTGGTGAGATCCATGATCCTGCATAAGATTGAGCTTCCTCACTAGGGATTACTGCAGTATCCTCTTCTATTTCCATGGCTACCTGATTTTCAATAGCAGGAGCCAGGATATGGATGATAGGGATACTTATATCTTCTGGAATCTTTAAGGATGATCCTAAGTTGGCCAATGCATCAGCTTCCGTGTTATCCTCCCTTGGTACCTGTGTTAAGCTGAAAGAGACAAAAGAGAGTGCCAATTCCTTGACTATCTCTAAATATTTGGTTAGTTTTTCACCTTTAACAGCATAGGATCCATTAAAGTGATTGGTGATCAATAATGAGTCTACATATACTTTAAGATACTTTACCCCCATATCCTTAGCAATTTGTAAGCCAGCAATTAAGGCTTCATATTCAGCCTCATTGTTAGTTGCTTGGAACTCACAGGCTATGGAGTGGGGTATTATGTCCCCCTGTGGCGATTTTAGTAGTTTCCCGAGCCCTGTGCCCTTGACATTTGAGGATCCATCAGTGTGTAGTATCCAAGGATCCTTGGTCTCATCCAGCTGCTGGACTTCCAATTCTGCTTCTTTTTGTAGATCACTACTGAAATCAGCCACAAAGTCAGCTAATGCTTGGGATTTAATGGCTGTTCTTGGCTCATATCTTATATCATGGGCACTAAGCTTTACTGCCCACTTAGCCATTCTTCCTGACATCTCTGGTTTCAGCGGTTGAGGATACCGCCAAATATAAGGATAACACATCTCCTTTTTCGGGCTTTGTTAATGCTGGTGCTGAGGACATATATTCTTTAAGGGCTTGTAAAGCATTCTCATGTTTCTCAGTCCATTCAAACTTCTTGTTCTTCCTTAGGATATCGTAAAATTCTTTACATTTTTCTAAGGATTTTGATATGAACCTGTTCAGAGCTGCTATCCTGCCTGTTAGCCTTTGCACATCCTTAGCATTGGCAGGGTACTTGTTGTTCACTAGTGCTTTAATTTGCTCCGGACTTGCTTCAATGCCCCTCTGAGTTACCATATATCCTAGGAATTTACCTGCCTTAACGCCAAAGTGGCATTTTGAAGGATTAAGCTTCATGTTATAATTATCAAGGATATCAAATGCTTCTTCCAAATCCCTTAGGTGATCCTCAGCTTTCTTTGATTTGACTACCATATCATCTATGTATACTTCCATAGTTTGTCCAATTTGATCTTTGAACATCATATTCACCAGCCTTTGATATGTTGCACCTGCATTTCTTAATCCAAAAGGCATGGCAATATAACAATACAAACCTGTTGGGGTCATAAAGGCTGTATCCTCTTGGTCAGATGGTTCCATCTGAATTTGTTGGAATCCAGATGATGCATCCATAAAGGTCAACAGTTCATGCCCCGCTGTTGCATCCACCATGGAGTCAATGTGGGGTAATGGGAAAGGATCCTTGGGACATGCCTTATTCAGATCAGTGAAATCGACACATACCCTCCACTTTCCGTTTTTCTTTTGGACAACGACCACATTGGCTAACCATTTTGGATACTTTACCTCTCTGATCATACCTGCTCGAAGTAGTCTCTCTACTTCTTCTTGGATAATGGCATTCCTTTCTGGTGCAAACTTCCTCCTTTTTTGATGGATTGGTTTGATAGACCTGTCAATGCCAAGTTTGTGAGTAATAATATCCTTAGATATACCTGTCATATCTTCATGTTTCCAAGCAAAGGTAGATTTTCTTCTTTTGAGGAAGGATATTAAGTCTTCTTTCATCTTGCCAAGGATCCCTGATCCGATATAGATTTTTGATTCAGGATCACTAGGATCCAAGAGGATTTCGTCCACATCTTGTTCCCTTGCCTCCAAGACATTCCTCGGAGGATACTGTAATTGCTATTGCTCCCTTGGCTTCGAGGTTGGCTTCATGGATGAGGTATAACAATCCTTAGCCTCTTGCTGATCACTGTCGACCTTGATTATCCCCCATGGGCTAGGGAGTTTCACACATTGATGATAGGTGGATGGGACTTCTTTCATATCATGTATCCAGGGCTGCCAAGGATAACATTGCAACAAGATAAACAGTCAATAACACAAAATTTTTGATAATTATGTAATCCTTCCACGTAGATTGGGAGTTTGATGTCCCCCAGGGTTTTCTTCGTTTCTCCACTGAATCCTACAAGCACGGAGGATCTTGGTGTGATGTCTGATTCTGGAATACCCATCTTCTTCAGAACATCAAGCTGGATAATGTTCACTGAGCTTCCTCCATCGATAAGGATCCTGCGGACAAAATGGTTAGAGATAAAGAGAGTAATAACTAAACTGTCATGATGAGGATCCTGAATGTTAATGCGATCATCCTCATCAAACGTTATCATCTTCCCTTCTGAGACACTTGATGTTCTAATAGGTCTTTCTCCATTATCCATTTTTGACTCCTTTGCATGCCTTTTGGCTGCCGAGAAGGATGTACCACAGATGTCTGATCCTCCAGAAATAAAGTTGATCACTTGTGCATTTGCCGGAGGTGCTGGAGCCTTTTCAGGGATCCTTTCAGGATCCTGAGTTTTTTGCTTTTTTCTTCCCAACAATTCTTTTAGGTGCCCCTTGCTTAACAGATATCCAATCTCTTTTCTTAAAGCTATGCATTCTTCAGTTAGATGCCCGAAATCCTCATGGTATGCACACCATTTTGACTTGTCTTTAGTTCCGGATGGTTTATCATTCTTCCTGGGCCACCTAGCTTTTTCACCTAGATTCTGCATTGCAAGGATTAGTTCATGATTATCAACGGAAAAACAATATTCTGAGATTGGAGGATAATCTTCATCATCCTCTTCTTGGTCAACAGCATGCACATTCTGGTTCTCATTTCTATGGTAGGATTTGAATTTGTTGTTCTTGAAGGAGGATCCTTGCTTCTCCTGTTTTGAGGATCCTACTTGTCTCTCCTGGATCCTCTTGTCATCCTCTAGCCGGATGAACCTGAGTGCCCGAGTTCTTACTTCATCTAGATTCCTGCATGGTGTCATAACAAGATCATCATAGAATAATGAATCCTTAAGCAGTCCCATTTTGAAGGCTTCAACAGCCGTAGCCATATCCAAGTTGGGAATGTCCAAGGATTCTTTACTAAATTTAGTTATATAATCCCTTAATGATTCATTATGACTTTGAGTTACCCTATATAAATCACTGGTTAATCTTTCAAATTTTCTACTACAAGAGAATTGGTTATTGAATAAATTAACTAAATTAGCAAATGAAGTAATAGAGTAAGGGGGAAGACTTAGCAGCCATTTAAGAGCTGATCCAGTAAGAGTGGATCCAAATCCTTTACATAGGCATGCTTCCTTTAGCTTTTCCGGGATTGGATTGATCTCCATCCTTTCCCTGTATTGTGCTATGTGCTCCTCAGGATCCGTTGTACCATCATACAGCTTCATAGTAGGGATATGGAACCTTTTGGGTACCTCTGCATCACAAATTGGTGGTGCAAAGCGAGATACCTTATGGCTTCCATTTGCGATCTCTGGGATAGGCTTGACTACCCCTGGAACACTTGAGATCATATCTTTTAGCTTCTGCAACTCCCTGGCCATAGCATGATTGATACCTGTATCCTGCATGAATCCATGGTTAGTGGTAAGATAATTATTTAAAGTGTTACCTCCTATTGGGTTCAAGTTAGTGAATCCATATTGCTGGGATTCTGGAATAACGGAGGGACCAGTGGAAGCAATGGTCTGCATTGGAATGAAGTCCCCTTGATGGACATCTAGATTTCCTGTTTGCAAACTCTTTAGGGATCCTGGCATCTGGGAGGATCCTGGTATCTGGAAGGATCCTGGTATCTGAGATGATCCTGGAACGAAGGAGGATCCTTGAACCTGGGATGATCCTGGAACGAAGGAGGATCCTTGAACCTGGGATGATCCTGGAACAAAGTAGGATCCTTGAAACTGCTGCGCTCCCGGGTAGGCTCCCGATTTCATGAAGGATCCCATATGCTGGGGATAGGATCCTGCCGGCTGAAAGTGTGAGCCTGATGTCTGAGTCATTGCTGTTGATCCGAGGTGCAATCCTCTTGATTCTCCCATAATTTGTACGTCTGGAATTTCCGATGGCTGAGAAGTGATCATTGGAGTATCAAAGCTCAAGGATTTGGGCATCAGTGGGGAATGATCCTCTGCCGTCCTCCTTTGTCTTTTGAGATCTCCAATTTCCCTGAGGATCCTTTCATTAGTTTCATCCTGCCGCTGCATACGATCCTTCATCTGCAAAATCAAAGTAAATACATCACTAGTACTGGGAATATAAGAATTCATAGCAGAAGAAGATGGAGGTTTAGAGTTAGTAGGAGTTTGTCTCTTCTCAGCATTCTTCTGGGATCCTGCCGGTGGAGGAGGCAGAGTGTTCTGAGACGAGGTGACTGCAGACATCGCCATGGACATGTTTTTCAATGATGAAGCCATGTAATTCTTTGAAATGATTTCGAACAGAAAGTTTTCTTATGAATGAAGCACCAATTGCCCCACGGTGGGCGCCAAACTGTTTTGGTCAAAAATCACACAAGGATAATGCAACCAAACTTTATGTAAATGGGGTATGATGCTTGGTTTGTAGAAAAAGTAAAGGATCACTTCAATGTGAAATATGCAAAGACACAATGATTTATACGAGGAAAAAGCCCTTGATCAATGTATGATCTCCGGCATAAAAAACCTCGGGTGATGGCAACTACCGATCACCAAACTTCAATATAAGAAAAATAGTTACAACTTTGGATGATAATGAGCTGAGTACAAGGATCACTATAGTTTCGAGTGTCTAAGCGTGTGAGAGTTGTGTTGTGTCTTCTTCCGAATGAGGAAGAGTGTTATATATACAAGTGTAGGTGACCTATTTTAGGTTAAAAGACTAATAATCAGCTCATTACCCTTTTAGAAATAAAAGTAAATCTAGCCTAAATTATCGCCCTTAAATCATGCCAAGTTTCCATATCCTTCACAACGTCCATCTCCGATTAAGCACATGCCATAGTTGTAAAGACGTGTCCTTTAATTGTGATGCTTAAGAGCGGATCCTGCTAGATATCCTGCAAAACAACATTAAATTCAACGAAAGCAACTGTTAGCATGAGGATCCTATGATGGTCCGTGATCCTGATCCTGGAACTCTGCTGAGGATCACTATCTGCCAAAGAAACAAGGATCACTGGTTAGGATCACATGTGAGGATCATGTATTGTAAAAATCCAGCCCTAACAGTCAATACTTTAGATTCTTATTACATATTGTTTTAATACCAACTAGTGTAATCATTCAAATCCTTTAATCCATATTTTTAGCAATACTTTGTAAAAAGAAACTTTGGTAAACAGATCTTCTCAAAATCCTCATATCTTGGATAAAGTTTCAAAATAATTTGTTCTTTGTAAAACCTCGAATATCTTAAAGTGTTTAAAGAAATAAAATGGTCTACTTAGCTTTTATAAACAAATTCCATTTTGATTTTACACTTAAATCCCTGTAACTCCATATATTCCAAACAGATATCCCGGATTATATCCTGGGAATATATTCTGAGAATATATCCTGAGGATATATTCTGAGGGTATATCTTAGTCAGTATGATTAAACTTCTGACACGGTTTCAAAAGCTCAATCAAATTGCTTAGGACTCTCAAAGGAAAGATCATACCAGAAATAGAGTATAAGCCTAGTTTCAAACTTCAATCCTTTTTGCAATTCCTTGTACCAATATGTCCCCAGTCCTTGCTTGCTTGGTCTTAACTCTTAGTGCCTTACATAATTGCCTTAGGAGAAATGTCCCCTGTGTACAGAATCTTAGAAAACATTACTTAGAGTGCATAGACAGTTCTCGTGTTATTGAGGTAAAATCCGAAAATATCCTGGAGATGAATCCTTAGTATCCTGGGGATAATCCCAAATTTTCATGCGCTACAGGCGGGAGTGTATAAACTCCAAGACTAAGAAAGGTGAAAACCTTTGAACCTTAGAGAGTATGAAAATACCCTTTCATGTGAGAGGGTGATCAATCCTCATATACCTTTAGGATTCAGGATATAGCCAACAGTAACGAAATTGTCAGCCACTTTTACATGGACTGGTCCCGCCACCTTGAACTATTCCCGAATAACTTGCGCTCCAGGCGGGGTGTTTAAACCCAATTCGGATGAAAGGTGAATACCTTTAAACCTATGAAGGGATCGGGATCCCTTTTACGTGAGAAAGGGGGCCAATCCTCTAATCTTCCGAAGCATCCTGAGCGTATATCCTGAAGCTATAACCCGAAGCATATACTGCAAAACATTCCAAAACTAAGGTGGGTGTTAGCTTGGCTAACACCCCTCCGATGCTTAAGTTAGTATTGGGTTCAAATAAAATAAAGTATATTCAAAAGAGATAGAACTCATACCATCTTGAGTTAAGAATTAAATTCTAAACTCACGTGAAATAGGCTTTAAGATGTATAGCATTCTAGGATCTTGGTAGTATATCCCCTCCATATTCTTGAGCTGGTATGCTCCCTTTCCGGATTCTGATTCAATCTCATAGGGTCCTTGTTAGGGCTGGATTTTTATGACCTATGATCCTTACATATGATCCTAACAAGTGATCCTTGTTTCTTTGGCAGATAGTGATCCTCAGAGGAGCTCCCGGATCAGCATCACGGATCATTCCAAGGATCCTCATACTAACGACTGTTCTCTTTGGACTTAATATTATCTTGCAGGAATTACGAGTTGGATCCGGTCTTAGCAACGTAAACAAGGAATCTGTCACGATAATCTCGCACATGCATAATCAAAGATGGACGTTATGGCAAATATGGAAACTCAGCACAATTCAAGGGCGATTATTTAGGCTAAATTTACTTCTATTTCTAAAGGGGGAACGAGCTAGTAGTTAGGTGATTTGCCTAAATAGAACCACACACACTTGTATAAATCGCACTCTTGAACATTCGGAAGACACAACACATTTCTCACACGCTTTAGCATACGATACTATAGTGGTCCTTGTACCTAGCTCGTTACCATCCGAAGTTGTAGCCATTATTTGTTATATTGAAGTTTGGTGATCGGTAGTTTCCATCACCCGAGGTTTTTTATGCCGAAGATCATTCATTGATCAAGGGCTTTTTCCTCGTATAAATCCTTGTGTCACTTGTGCATTTTACATTTGAGTGATCCTTCACTTTGTTCATCATGCCAAGCATCATTCCACGTTTACATAAAGTTTGGTTGCATTATCTTTAAGTGATTTTTGACCAAAACAGTTTGGCGCCCACCGTGGGGCAATTGGTGCTTCATTCATAAGAAAGTTTTTCTGTTGGTGATCATTCCGGAAGTGTTGCATGGCTTCATCGTTGAAGAATACTTCCACAGCAATGTCTGCAGTCAATTCATCTAATGGCATTCCACCTTTGCCTCCACCACCAACTGGATCTTAGAAAAATGCTGAGAAGAGACCAACTCCTATCTCCTCTAAACCATCATCTTCTGCTCTAACTTCTTCTATTCCCAGTACTAGTGATATATTTACTTTGATTTTGCAGATGAGGGATCGTATGCAGCAGCAGGATGAAACTAATGACAGGATCCTCAAGGAAATCTGAGATCTCAAAAGGCAAAAGAAAACAGCAGAGGATCATTCCCCACTAATGCCCAAATCTTTGAATTTTGATACTCCGATGATTACTTCTCAGCCATCAGAGGTCCCAGACGTTCAACACATGTGTGGATCAAGAGGAGTGCATTTCGGCCCAGCAGTAGTGACTCAGGCATCAGGATCATATTTCCAACCGGCAGGATCCTTCATGAACTCAGGATCCTCCTTCGTTCCAGGATTATCCCAGGTTCAAGGATCCTCCTTCGTTCCAGGATTATCCCAGGTTCAAGGATCCTCCTTAGTTCCAGGATCATCCCATATTCAGGGATCCCTTCAGATGCCAGGATCCTTGAAGAATTTGCAAACAGGAAGTCCAGGTGTCCATCAAGGAGATTTTATTCCGATGCAGTCCATTGCTTCCACTGGTCCATCAATCATCCCAGAATCCCAGCAATATGGATTCACATCCAATGTTCCTAACTTGAACCCGATGGGAGGTAACACTTTAAATAATTCTCTTACCACTAACCATGGATTCATGCAGGATACAGGTATCAATCATGCTATGGCCAGAGAACTACAAAAACTGAAGGATATGATATCAAGTGTTCCAGGGGTAGTCAAACCTATCCCGGAGTTTGCAGATGGAAGCCATAAGGTATCCCGTTTTGCACCACCAATTTTTGATGCTGAGATACCCAAAAGATTCCATATCCCTACTATGAAGCTGTATGATGGTACAACGGATCCTGAGGAACACATAGCACAATACAGGGAGAGGATGGAGATCAATCCTATTCCAGAAAGATTAAAGGAAGCATGCCTGTGCAAGGGATTTGGATCAGCTCTTAAATGGTTACTGTTAGGGCTGGATTTTTATTATACGTGATCCTTATACGTGATCCTAACCAGTGATCCTTGTTTCTTTGGCAGACAGTGATCCTTAGCAGGACTTCAGGATCAGGATCATGGACCATCAAAGGATCCTCATGCTAACAGTTACCTTCGTTTAAAACAATGTTATTTTGCAGGAACATCTAGCAGGATACGCTCTTAGCATCATAATCAAGGGACGCGTCTTCACAATTATAGCATGAGCTTAATCGAAGATAGACGTTGCAAAGGTTATGGAAACTTAGCTTGATTTATGGGCGGCAATTTAGGCTAGATTGTCTTTTATTTCTAAAGGGGTAATGAGCTGATTATTAGTCTTTTTACCTAAAATAGGTCACCTACACTTGTATAAATACCACTGTTCCTCATTTGGAAGAACACACGACGACACACAACACAATTCTCACACGCTTAGACACTCGAAACTATAGTGATCCTTGTACTCAGCTCATTATCATCCGAAGTTGTAACTATATTTTTCTTATATTGAAGTTGGTGATCGGTAGTTGCCATCACCCGAGGTTTTTTATGCCGGAGATCATACATTGATCAAGGGCTTTTTCCTCGTATAAATCATTGTGTCTTTGCATATTTCTCACAAAAGTGATCCTTTACTTTTATAAATAACCAAGCATCATACCCCGTTTACATAAAGTTTGGTTACATTATCCTTGTGTGATTTTTGACCAAAACAGTTTGGCGCCCACCGTGGGGCAATAGGTGCTTCATTCATAAGAAAACCTTTTGTTCGAAATCATTTCAAACAATTACATGGCTTCATCATTGAAAAACATATCCACGGCAATGTCTGCAGTCACCTCGTCCCAGAACATTCTGCCTCCACCACCGGCAGGATCCCAGAAGAATGCTGAGAAGAGACAAACTCTTACTAATTCTAAAACTCCATCTCCTTCTGCTATGAATTCTTATAATCCCAGTACTAGTGATGTATTTACTTTGATTTTGCAGATGAAGGATCGTATGCAGCGGCAGGATGAAACTAATGAAAGGATCCTCAGGGAAATTGGAGATCTCAAAAGACAAAAGAAAACGGCAGAGGATCATTCCCCACTGATGCCTAAATCCTTGAGCTTTGATACTCCAATGATTACTTCTCAGCCATCAGGAATTCCAGACGTGCAAATTATGGGAGAATCAAGAGGATTGCACCTCGGATCGACAGCAATGACTCAAACATCAGGCTCACACTTTCAGCCGGCAGGATCCTATCCCCAGTATATGGGATCCTTCATAAATTCGAGAGCCTATCCGGGAGCACAGCAGTTTCAAGGATCCTACTTTATTCCAGGATCATCCCAGGGTCAAGGATCCTCCTTCGTTCCAGGATCATCCCAAATACCAGGATCCTTCCAGATGCCAGGATCCCTGAAAAGTTTGCAAACAGGAAGTCTAGATGTCCATCAAGGGGACTTCATTCCAATGCAAACCATTGCTTCCACTGGTCCCTCCGTTATCC
This sequence comes from Helianthus annuus, assembly GCF_002127325.2. Lineage (NCBI taxonomy): Eukaryota > Viridiplantae > Streptophyta > Magnoliopsida > Asterales > Asteraceae > Helianthus > Helianthus annuus. Next base: position 162,976,084 of record NC_035444.2, read on the forward strand.
CTGAATCCCAGCAATATGGATTCACTAACTTGAACTCAATGGGAGGTAACACTTTAAATAATCATCTTACTACTAACCATGGATTCATGCAGGATACGGGTGTCAATCATGCTATGGCCAGGGAATTGCAGAAGCTAAAAGATATGATCTCAAGTGTTCCAGGGGTAGTCAAGCCTATCCCAGAGATTGCAGATGGAAGCCACAAGGTATCTCGCTTTGCACCACCAATTTGTGATGCAGAGGTACCCAAAAGGTTCCATATCCCTACCATGAAGCTGTATGATGGTACAACGGATCCAGAGGAGCACATAGCACAATACAGGGAGAGGATGGAGATCAATCCTATCCCAGAAAAGCTGAAGGAAGCATGCCTATGTAAAGGATTTGGATCCACTCTTACTGGATCAGCTCTTAAATGGCTGCTAAGTCTTCCCCCTTACTCTATTACTTCATTTGCTAATTTAGTTAATTTATTCAATAACCAATTCTCTTGTAGTAGAAAATTTGAAAGATTAACCAGTGATTTATATAGGGTAACCCAAGGTCATAATAAATCATTAAGGGATTACATAACTAAATTTAGTAAAGAATCCTTGGACATTCCCAACCTGGATATGGCTACGGCTGTTGAAGCCTTCAAAATGGGACTGCTTAAGGATTCATTATTCTATGATGATCTTGTTATGATACCTTGGAGGAATTTAGATGAAGTAAGAACTCGGGCACTCAGGTTCATCCGGCTAGAGGATGACAAGAGGATCCAGGAGAGACAAGTAGGATCCTCAAAACAGGAGAAGCAAGGATCCTCCTTCAAGAACAACAAATTCAAATCCTACCATAGAAATGAGAACCAGAATGTGCACGCTGTTGATCAAGAAGAGGATGATGAGGATTATCCTCCAATCTCAGAATATTGTTTTTCCGTTGATAATCATGAACTAATCCTTGCAATGCAGAATCTAGGTGAAAAAGCTAGGTGGCCCAGGAAGAATGATAAACCATCCGGGACTAAAGACAAGTCAAAATGGTGTGCATACCATGAGGATGTCGGGCATCTGACTGAAGAATGCATAGCTTTAAGAAAAGAGATTGGATATCTGTTAAGCAAGGGGCACCTAAAAGAATTATTGGGAAGAAAAAAGCAAAGGACTCAGGATCCTGAAAGGATCCCTGAGAAGGCTACAGCACCTCCGGCAAATGCACAAGTGATCAACTTTATTTCCGGAGGATCAGACATCTGTGGTACATCCTTCTCGGCGGCCAAAAGGCATGCAAAGGAGTCAAAAATGGATAATGGAGAAAGGCCTATTAGAACATCAAGTGTCTTAGAGGGGAAGATAATAACGTTTGATGAGGATGATCGCGTCAATATTCAGGATCCTCATCATGATAGTTTAGTTATTACTCTCTTTATCTCTAACCATTTTGTCCGCAGGATCCTTATCGATGGAGGAAGCTCAGTGAACATTATCCAGCTTGATGTTCTGAAGAAAATGGGTATCCCAGAATCAGACATCACACCAAGATCCTCCGTGCTTGTAGGATTCAGTGGAGAAACGAAGAAAACTCTGGGGGACATCAAACTCCCAATCTACGTGGAAGGATTACATAATTATCAGAAATTTTGTGTTATTGACTGTTTGTCTTGTTGCAATGTTATCCTTGGCAGACCTTGGATACATGATATGAAAGCAGTCCCATCCACCTACCATCAATGTGTGAAGCTCCCTAGCCCATGGGGAATAATCAAGATCGACAGTGATCAGCAGGAGGCTAAGGATTGTTATACCTCATCCATGAAGCCAACCTCGAAGCCAAGGGAGCAATAGCAATTACAGTATCCTCCGAGAAATGTCTTGGAGGCAAGGGAACAAGATGTGGACGAAATTCTCTTGGATCCTAGTGATTCTGAATCAAAAATCTATATCGGATCAGGGATCCTTGGCAAGATGAAAGAAGACTTAATATCCTTCCTCAAAAGAAGAAAATCTACCTTTGCTTGGAAACATGAAGATATGACAGGTATATCTAAGGATATTATTACTCACAAACTTGGCATTGACAGGTCTATCAAACCAATCCATCAAAAAAGGAGGAAGTTTGCACCAGAAAGGAATGCCATTATCCAAGAAGAAGTAGAGAGACTACTTCGAGCAGGTATGATCAGAGAGGTAAAGTATCCAAAATGGTTAGCCAATGTGGTCGTTGTCCAAAAGAAAAATGGAAAGTGGAGGGTATGTGTCGACTTCACCGATCTGAATAAGGCATGTCCCAAGGATCCTTTCCCATTACCCCACATTGACTCCATGGTGGATGCAACAGCAGGGCATGAACTGTTGACCTTTATGGATGCATCATCTGGATTCCAACAAATTCAGATGGAACCATCTGACCAAGAGGATACAGCCTTTATGACCCCAACAGGTTTGTATTGTTATATTGCCATGCCTTTTGGATTAAGAAATGCAGGTGCAACATATCAAAGGCTGGTGAATATGATGTTCAAAGATCAAATTGGACAAACTATGGAAGTATACATAGATGATATGGTAGTCAAATCGAAGAAAGCTGAGGATCACCTAAGGGATTTGGAGGAAGCATTTGATATCCTTGATAATTATAACATGAAGCTTAATCCTTCAAAATGCCACTTTGGTGTTAAGGCAGGTAAATTCCTAGGATATATGGTAACTCAGAGGGGCATTGAGGCAAGTCCGGAGCAAATTAAAGCACTAGTGAACATCAAGTCCCCTGCCAATGCTAAGGATGTGCAAAGGCTAACAGGCAGGATAGCAGCTCTGAACAGGTTCATATCAAAATCCTCAGAAAAATGTAAAGAATTTTACGACATCCTAAGGAAGAACAAGAAGTTTGAATGGACTGAGAAACATGAGAATGCTTTACAAGCCCTTAAAGAATATATGTCCTCAGCACCAGCATTAACAAAGCCTGAAAAAGGAGATGTGTTATCCTTATATTTGGCGGTATCCTAAACCGCTGTAAGTGCTGTTCTTGTTAAGGATCATGAAGGTACACAATATCCTATCTACTATGTAAGTAAGAGTTTACTTGATACCGAATCCAGGTACTCACACCTCGAAAAACTTATCCTTGCATTAATCATGGCATCAACAAAGTTAAGGCATTATTTTGAAACCCATACTATTGTTGTTAAAACTAACTTTCCAATTAAGAATGTCCTCAGGAAACCAGAGATGTCAGGAAGAATGGCTAAGTGGGCAGTAAAGCTCAGTGCCCATGATATAAGATATGAGCCGAGAACAGCCATTAAATCCCAAGCATTAGCTGATTTTGTGGCTGATCTCAGTAGTAATCTACAAAGAGAAGCAGAATTGGAAGTCCAGCAGCTGGATGAGACCAAGGGTCCATGGATACTACACACTGATGGATCCTCAAATGTCAAAGGCACAGGGCTCGGGATACTACTAAAATCGCCACAGGGGGACATAATACCCCACTCCATAGCCTGTGAGTTCCAAGCAACTAACAATGAGGCTGAATATGAAGCCTTAATTGCTGGCTTGCAAATTGCTAAGGATATGGGGGTGAAATATCTTAAAGCATATGTAGACTCATTGTTGATCACCAATCACTTTAATGGATCCTATGCTGTTAAAGGTGAAAAACTAACCAAATATTTAGAGATAGTCAAAGAATTGGCACTCTCTTTTGTTTCTTTCAGCTTGACACAGGTACCAAGGGAGGATAACACGGAAGCTGATGCATTGGCCAACTTAGGATCATCCTTAAAAATTCCAGAAGACATAAGTATCCCTATCATCCATATCCTGGCTCCTGCTATTGAAAATCAAGTGGCCATGGAAATAGAAGAGGATACTGCAGTAATCCCTAGTGAAGAAGCTCGATCTTATGCAGGATCATGGATCCCACCAATCATGAAATACTTGCAACACGGAGAGATTCCGATGGGAGAAAATCCTAGAGCTTTCAGGATCAAGGTATCTCAATTTACAATCTTAAATAATGTGCTATATAAACGATCCCTTGCAGGACCATATTTAAGATGTATTGAGGATCCTGAAATTGAAGAAGTGTTGAGAGACTTCCATGAAGGAGATTGTGGAAACCACACTGGGGGCAGGGCATTGTTCTCAAGGATCCTTAGAACAGGATACTACTGGCTAACCATGAAAAGGGATGCTGTAGAATATGCTAGGAAATGTGATCCTTGTCAAAGACACAGCAATATCCTTCATCAACCAGCTGAATTGCTACACCCCATACCATCCTCTTGGCCGTTCATGAGATGGGGGATGGATATAGTTGGCAAGCTCCCTAAAGCACCTGGTGGAAAAGTATTTATGCTTGCCATGACTGACTACTTCTCTAAGTGGATAGAGGCTGAAGCTTTTGCTCAAGTCAGAGAAAAAGAAGTTATATCCTTTATCAAAAGAAACATTATAACTAGATTTGGCATTCCCTCTGAAATTGTATGTGATAATGGTTCCCAATTCATTGGAAGCAGAACTACTAACTTTTGTGACAGTTGGGGAATCAAGATGATAACATCAACACCAGTTCATCCATAGGCCAATGGCCAAGCAGAATCATCCAACAAGATCATCATCAACAATCTGAAGAAGAAGCTAGGATCCAAGAAGGGAAAATGGGCAGAGGAGTTACCTTATGTTCTATGGGCTGATAGAACAACTCCCAAAAATGCCACTGGTCAAACACCTTTCTCTTTAGTATTTGGGGCAGAAGCGGTGATCCCAACAGAGATGGTGATCCCAACTGCTAGAACAAGTGCTCGTGATCCTGAAGAGAATGCTACAATCCTGGCTCAGGATTTGGATACTATTGAGGAAATCAGGGATCTGGCTAGGATAAGGATGGCAAGCTACCAACAAAGAATGGCCGGTGCTTACAACAAAAATGTTAGGATAAGGAAGTTCCAAGTCGGAGATATGGTGTTGAGAAAAACATTCCAAAACACTATTAATCCTGCTGACGGGAAGTTAGCACCAAAGTGGGAAGGCCCCTACTTGATTGAAGCTGAAGCAGGAAAGGGGGCATACAGATTGCTAACTATGGAAGGAAACTTGTTACCAAGAGCCTGGAATGTTGTTCACTTAAAGAGATACTTTATGATCCTTCAAGCATGTGATCCTTACATTGAAGTATCCTCAAAGAATCCTGGTGATGTCAGTGATCCTTACTCTGGTAATGTCCTTATCTTAAAACTATTACATTTCCTTACTTTTACCAAAGGATAAGGATCCTGTATCCTTCATCCTCTTCTCACAAACCATTTGAGTTGTGATAGTTCAGGTATCTACAGCATATCGCCAAAGATCTTCAAAAGCAACGCAGATCCTTGGGTCTAACCCCAGTTATCCTTGGGATTATCCCCAGTTTCCGCCAGCAGCGCACGATGATCCTGATATAGTTCACGTCTTTGGGACCAGTACCCACTTCCGGGGCTGACAACCTCATCGTACTGGCTATACCCAGGATCCTACGTATAATGGTAGACGTACCATACATCCGTTCATAAGGTTTTTAACGTTTTCACGTTAGCTAAGGTTTTGACATTTTCGTGTCACTAAGTTTGGATAGTCGCCAGTAAGGGCCATACTCCAGTTTACATACGATCCTTTGGGCTTGTCCCCAGTTATCCTTTGGGCTTGTCCCCAGTTATCCTTTGGGCTTGTCCCCAGTGATCCTTTGGGATCATCCTCAGTGATCCTATGGGCTTGTCCCTAGTTACTAACTTATCTTTTATATTGGCTTAGTCCCAAGTTATATTCCATTTTTCAGGTTCTTGAAGTTAATCATTTAAGGATCCTTAATCCTTATTATCCATTAAAGTTTTACTTATGGTTATCCCGATTAAAGGTTAGGATCCTAACTTGGATCCTCAGGTATGATCCTTAACTATTTTCAATTTCATTATTCATTTGAATACCCTTTAGACCTTGACAACTGAACCTATGATCCTTAAAATAAACTACCTTGAAAATTTTCGATTACAGGATATTTGATCCAGGATCATATCCTAAATTTCTTAAAATTTGCTCAACTTTTCTTACTCAAACAAACATGTGCCCAAAACAATTGAAAATAAAAAGGATAATAACACAAGATAAGCGACAAAAGTTTAAGATTTTATTTATTAACGAAAGGATTAACCCTTCAAAAGTTGTCAAAATTGCCAACCCACATTTCTACCAGCAAAACGTGGCCCGTCCACATGGGTTGGCAAAGGGTGTCCATTGTCTTTGCGGTCTTAGCAGGTGCAGGAAAGTAAAAGCGGCAGGATCACAAAGGCTTCATCCCCCAAACAGAGGATCCCTCCACCTTTTGTAATCCTACCTATTGTCCAAAGGATCCAGGATCCTTAACCCTAAAAACTATTGTTCAAAGATTACAAACCATCAACCACAAAAACTACTACCAAAATTTAAAAATTGGGCTCCGGCTATGTCTAGAAGTTTCCATCATTGCCCAATCTTGCAGCTCAAACCTTCACTGCACCATCACCACCAGCTCCACTTGCTTCACCCTGATCCTTACCAGCATCTCCACCTTCAAGCATAGGGATATCCTCAGCATCATCATCATCCTCCAACTCTGCCAGCCTTGCCTGCCAACCTTCCACGTCCCATGTACCTTTGTCAAAGGAAGGATCCTGAGCCTCTGCAGCCATTTGCAGCTGGATCTTATACATGGTTATCGCAGCAGAGACCTTAGCATCCTGGGTGATATCATGCTTCTCGTAGTCAAACTTGATCAATGCTTTGACAGCTTCATCCCTGGTAGCCCGGAGCTCCTTCTCAAGATCGGCTATCTTGAGATCCTTCAGCACACCCATCTGTTGGAGGTCGGCAATTTGGCGATCCTGATCTTCAACGTGGTTAACACAAGTCTCTATTTCAGTAAGTTTCTGCAAAAACAACAAGATATGACGTCAGACACAGGTGATCCTCAAAAACCATCAGGATAACCAACAGGGGCAGTGATCCTAACCTCGTTGACAGAATCAAGAAACTGCTAACGAATCAGGGGAAATCCTTGGAGCCCTCTTCGGAGGATGACGAACCTAAACCTTGTTATACAAACCCACTAGCGAGTGCGGAATCCAAGCTAGCAAGCAAACCGGGTTGAGACAAGCATAAACACAAACACACAAGGATTCACCGATTAACACCACTGTATTAATACGAATGAAGGTTCCGGTTACAAGCACAATGTTTACAAATCTAACTTGCAAACTCTCTAGTGTGTGTGTGTGTGTTTTGATAGAATGCTCTCAAGCTCTCTCTATGTGTGCATCTATCTCACAAGCCTCTCAAGTCACTCTCTTGTCTGACTTAACACAACACACTACATGGGTATTTATACCCACACACAGCAGGTCTGGTCTAAGGATTAGACAGACTGTCCGAAGGACTATCTGTCGACCACAATTGCCATCGAAGGATCCATATATACTTCGAAGGATAGCATATCCTTCGAAGTCCATCAGTATCCTTCGTGGTTTATCTTTCGAGCCAATCGAAGGATAAACATAATCCTTCGATTGCTCATCCTTCGACTCAGACACTTCACATAATATATTTCTAACTGTTGGGCCAGATCAAACCAGGAGGACGGTTGACTTGGTCAACTTACAGGACTGACTAGGACATCGTTTACATATAGACCGAATACAGACAAAGTACAGACATAAGTGCATCAACAATCTCCCCCTTGGCTGTAGCTTTGTCTTTATCTTCTATAGTTGTGAACTCATTTCGAACTTCGATGGTCTTTGGTCTTCGAGTTCTCGTTCCGTGAGTCGTGTCCACAAATATGTATCAACAAACTCCCCCTTGGACACTACTCACAAGATTCGCCTTTGATGTCTTCAATGTCGGAGGATCTTGAAAGTCTTCACATCTTGAGAGCAGAGAGTGTATCAACAAACTACCCGTATCATAAAGGAAGTGTGTTGACAAACTCCCCCTTAACATAAGCTCCCCCTTGAGTTATGCTCGTGAAATACTTTATCTTTATGAAGTGAGATCCTTGTGGTGTTGACGATGGTCAGCAGCAACTCGATTATCTTCATCATTTGAGTGCCTTCATGTCGTGTCTTCATTCCAAAGCTTCGTCATCGACCATGTTCTCCTAGCCTTTAGAATCTGCACATGCAAGAAATCTAAACGCGTAATGAGAACAACTGCTTGGAATATAGTTAATCATAAACAAATGACACACGCATGACCATGTCACAATCAAACACCGTCCGACAGTTTGAAAGTTTTTCAAATTTACCAATTTCAGTTTCTAACTTTCAAAATTTGCAAATTTCGACTGTTTATGAAGATTTAGTCATTTCGGTTTTCGTTCAGGTTTCAGGCAACGAAGACTCGAGTTCCAACATCGTACGATCGAAAATAAAATAGAAATAAAATCTTTTTGGCTTTTATAAAGTTTAAATTAAAATACACCTAAAATCTTTTTGGTATTTTTGACTTTTCTAAATGTAAAGACAGAAAGCGATAAATAAGTATATACATACATTCTTTTTGCGAGTTTCGAGGGTAAGAGAATCATATCAGTGTACGGTCATGCCAAAACGCTCTTGTTGTTCAGTTAGTTAACATTAAGATAAGCATCCTATAACAATTATCGGTATTGTTGTCCACTTAAGCTCAACTTATCAGATGTAATCATGTTTAGGAGATACGTTAATGTATGATTTATACTTACCGACCGGTGTTCATCCACATCACGACACATTCCCGTATCAAGGTATGCACGAGGGTTCATCTTACCGGTGAGTATACCGATTATCATCTGTTTGACCGTATATGATGTGAGATTCTCACTTATTTTTGGTTTGAAAACAAGCCCTATGTGATATAATCACTTATTGATGAGGAACTTGATTTTCGATGCATGAGGGCACAGGAGCAAGTCCGTGAACAGGTCAGTACTTCCGTACAGCAGAGAGACGAACTTGACTCCCGGATAAATGTGATATTTTATCACTTATTTGATTTGGACATGTGATTGTTTATCACTTATTGAGGTCGAATGCAGTATGTATTATGTACACGTATGTATAGTATCATGGAAGATCTTAGACTTAGTCTATTTATAGAAGCAACCATGATACCCAGATGATAAGCAGCATAAAGACCGAATATCTCAGAACCTCGGCAATCTATCAAACGAAATTTCGGTACTAAGACCATATGCCAATGAATGGTTCCCACCTGGTCTTCAGTCGATTAAGATTTATATCACCCTGCACACTTTAAAATGATTGTGAGCCTACCGATACATCTTATATAGAGCTGCTTATCGTTTTTCATTTAAGGTTTAAAGAGGTTTGGATAGACCACTGATGTACTATCATTTTCTCTTTTGCTCGCCAGGAAACTCATTTTTGATTTTCTATTGTTTTTGTGTTTTTGAAATTTTTCGATGTTTTTGGATTTTCATATTTTTGGATTTACTCCCCCTAAAATCAATAAACTAAGAGAAATTTAAAACACAAGGTATTTACAAAAATGAATTTCCGATGTTGGTTTTACTCGTGCTTGACCTTAATGCCGGTTACCCAAATTAAGTTTTTATCAGAAAAGATTTATCGAATTTTGGGAAAATCAGTTGGCACGTCGGTAAGTGGTGCGGACCATAACAACATTGACGAGTTTCATAAAGAAACAATCACGTGTGAGGTGATATTCGAGATCAACGTGTCAGGCCAAAGAGTGCTGTACAAGACGATATAATTCATAAAGCAGCTTAAGTATCGACAAGCAAAAGAGAGGTTAGAAATTTAAAACCGTATCCTGCAACTGTTTCATGCATTGCACGAAATCTGAGCGCTCTCCCAACTGGATATCCACCCGGTGTGGATTTCAAAGTCGATTTTGTAGCTACTAAGAAATCTCTCCACAGCAACATGATCAAAAACCTTTTGTTCCGGCTGGTCTTCCACATTGTACCAGCGAAGGTCTTTGTCTTTCTCTTTCAGAAGCGGTGTGCGAATGTTCAATCTACACCACGGCATCTGCACATCGTTCATTGTATTCTTTCCTGAGAACCCGATTAAAAACCATAGCAACCAATTTTGGCGCGTTCTTCATTTGGTCGAATTTTGCAACTTCATTCAACCACGTTCTTCTTCTTTCTCTTTTTCTTTCCTCTCTCTCTCCATCAATGACAACATCATTCTCCTAGATATAACAATACTTCGGAGTAATATGTCGCCAAAACTTGTGCATGGACGCTCCACTATCAACAATCCTAAAACTATCAATAGTTCCTCCTGGAACATCCTGCACACTCATTCAGAGATTAGTTGGAGAGGGGGACCCAAGCCTTCACAGACTTGGGTCGTCCGTCATCATCGAGAATTGTAACATCCATTTCCCGATGATTCGGAATTGATGTAACTCCCCCTGAAACAGTTACCGGTTTTGGTATCCAAATCTCTTTCTGTTTTTCATGTTTAACATCTGATTTAAAAGATTTTGTTTGGATAACCCTCGGTTTCAAAGCCTTTTCAACTTCTTTTCTTTGTTTCTTTTTCTGTTTCTTTTCTTGTTGTTTAACAAGACGAGGGTCCTGTTTTGGTGAAACAGATCTTTTATGGTAAGTGTTACCATGGGGTGCATCAATTTTTGACTTTCTCTTGGTGAGATATGGACAATTCTTAATGATGTGTCCATACTCACAGCATTCAAAGCATGATCTCCGCTCAACAAACCTCGGAGTATCATAATTGTAATAGCTGGATGATGAACTTCGCGATCTTGAGGTACTTGGTCCTACATCACAACCGTTTGTGTGTTGTGTGTAGTTGTTTTGACTGTTTCTTTTCAAAATTTTACTTTGTTTAACAAAATCCTTATTGGATTTGCTTTTGAAAGTATCAATTTTATCAGTCCCTTTTGATTTCACGAAGTTTATCTTCCGATCCTTTTTCTTGTTTTCGCCCTGTTTGCCTTTTCTATTCTCTTGGGCGGCATGATTTTGTTCACAGGGATCATCAACCTTTTCTTTCAACTTATGAAGATATGGACAATTTCGAATTATATGTCCAATTGTACCACATTCAAAACAATATCTTCGTTCAACAATCCCCGAAGCATCATGTGATCGTCTTGCGGACGATGATGAACTTTGTGATCCCGAGGTACTAGGTTTTGAACAGTTTGGATCATTTCTTTTCAACACTGTTGCTTGTTTAACAAAATCTAAGTTAGATTTGTTCTCAAAAGTTTCGATTTTGTCCGTTCCCTTAGATTTCACAAAGTTCACATTCTTGTTTTTCTTTTGGGTCTGTTTCTTCTGACCCTGAGTCGGTGCCTTTCCCTTAGGTTTGATATGATTTTGCTGTTTTTGCACCGTTGGTAACTTCTTATTGCCGTATTGTTTTCGAACTTCGGCCTTTGGAATAGGAGGGCACTGTGTTACAATAACATGTGGTCCTGTCTTTCCCAAAAACTTACTTGTCGAATTTTCAAAGACTTTACTTATTAAAGATTGATTAACATTCTTAATAGGAAAATCTTTGTCAGAGTATATTTTATCATCACCAACAAGAGTGTACAGCAAGTTCACACCCTCCGACTCTTTCTCAGCAATGGACTCGATCGCAACAGTCTTAGCGGGTTTTGCAGGAGGATCACATAAAATGTAATTCTCGAGAGGTATGTCCTCATCCTTTACCACCGCATCAGACTTTGCTGTGACAGCATCATCAGATTCATCATCAGAAGAATCAGCATCCTCAATGATGGGAGGACTCTGTTCCTTAGCACATGATGAATTGTTCACATTCTCAGACTCAGATTGCCCTGAGGATGATGTACCAGTTGTGAACCCGAGGCCTACTGCAAAGTCATCAAGACAGAGTGGCACTGTAGGTTCAAAACGGGGCATATCCTCGTCATTAGGCAACTTGGAGTAGTTATGATTCATTGGTGGAGGACATGATTTGTATCCTACACCAATGTACTTTTCATCCTTCTTTTTCTTTTGAACATCAATAATGTGATCCAATACATAGCGGGAATTGGAATAGCTTTCCAATTTCTGCTTGATTGTTTCACATTCACACCTGACTGCGGCTAACTCAACCATCTGTTGTTTAATTGTGTCAATTAAATTATTATTAGCATGTTGTTTTCTCAAAACAGCCTTTTGAAGTTCAGAATTATCATATTTTAATGACGCAATTGTTGCTTTAAACTCTTTTTCATTTCTTGTTAAAAACAAGTTAGCCTCAGTTGCTTTTGCAAGATCAACAATCAACTCTTGATTGTGTTTGTGTGTGATCTCAAAAAGACTTTCCTTTTCTGCATATTCAAGACATTTAATACATTCAACAGCAGCAGAAATAGAGTCAGGTTTAGAATCACATACCTGACTGGAATCACTCTCAGGTGTTGGCTTTTCTGCATCAGAATTAATAACCTCCCTTGATGATTCACATACAGATCCATTCTCGCTTGAACTTGAAGTTGTATCACCCTCAACTGAAGTTGAAACATCTTCATCTGAACTTCTGTCATGTTCAGAACTGTCATCATTTCCCGAGGATTCACCATTGCTTGCATCTTTGACAATTTCTGCATACAACGCCGATTTTGTCTGACTACTGCTCTTTGAATCAAGAGATGATAGTTCTACAGTAGAACGATGGTGTTGTGAACCAACTGGGGGTAATGGATTTCCAGACAAGTCTGTGGTTGGAGCCGGCTTTACAGGAGCTTGTATTGGATTGCCAAACCAATCTGTTGTTCTTTTTGGTTCACTTTGCCTTTGATTGGTAACAGATGCCCACTGATTTGCAGATATCATGGCAGTTGAACGTGGGGTAATAGCCTGCATCCAAGCATTCTTGAAATCTTGATCAGATTGAGAAGTAGATGATTGCGTATTAGATGAATACGGATTCAAAGACCATGCGGATGGATCCCATTGACCGTTTATTCCCATTTCTGCAGTAATTCGAGATGGTGTGGGAGATTCGGCCCGTGTATTTTCAACTGTCGAATGATCAACCGAAAGATCACACGAAAGATAAATACCAAAAAGATGATCTTTCGTAAGTTGATTTTCTAATCGTGGGCTTTGTGCACAACAACTAATCAAAAATTATTTGCTACTTGGGCTGTGCATTGGGCTGAACACAAGGCTTTAATTTAAGCACATGGGGCTGTTGGCCTGTTTTAATTAAACCCCAACAACAAATAAATAAAAGTGCCTTGGGCCGAGAACCAAGACAACAACAACCAAAGGTTTGATCACTTTGGGCGGTGATTTAATAAACAACCAACCAACCAAAATAAATTGTTATCTTGGGTCGGTTCTCAATGATAAAATATCAACAATTATTAATGGGCGGTGGAATGTCTTGGTGATAATTGGTCAATTTAGGAGGTGCCTAGGGCCGTGTACACACTGATCCACAATCAATTGTTCATTGGTTGGCTTGGGCGGCGAACAATAAACAACAAAATATCATTGTCACTTGGGCTTGGACGGTGATCACAAGAACAAACAGCCGATTTTTATTGGACACTTGGGGGCGGCGCACAACAATCAACACAACATCATCTGAAAGTGACCGGTGATATAATTTATATCCTTCGAATTTAATTTGGATCCTTCGATATTGTACGATGATGGAAATTATATAATTTCTTGTCGGCGGTTCTGTGGGGCCGTGAATACCAACAACATGCGACCAAGTTTATTTGGTGTCTTGGCGGTGCACCAATACAATAAACAAACCAAGCTGATTAGTACGAATGAAGGTTGGGGCGGTGCCTTATCTTGTATCCAACAAAAGGGTCCCTTAGCAGTGATTTAATAATGGTTTAACTTGTGAGGTGCCTAGGGCCTAGAACAAAGACAAAAACAAAGACAAAACAAAAGGTATTGGCCAATTTGGACGGTGCACCTCTATATTTTTTTTTTTTTTTTTTTTTAATTTAAGATCATGGGCCTTGTAGGTCTCTCTAATATCTTGGGCAGTGCACAAACAGCACAATGATGGTGCACAGCAGTCGATAAAATTGGCGGTCCTTTGAAAAGTAATTTTTTCGTTGACTTTGTTGAAATAATGATGATCTTTCAAAAGATCTGACCCTTCGAACCTGTTTGGGTTGACCCTTCGACACTGTGAATATCCTTCGAGATTTTAGCTTGATCTTTCGAGACAAAAAGGTGGTTGACCCTTCGAAACAGTTGATCTTTCGAACTATGAAGATATCTTTCGAAGTATGAAGATATCAAGAACTTCAAGAACAGCAGCAGGTAGTTTTCCAGATCTGACGAAAAACAACCCAAAATTTGAACAAAAACCCGGTTTTAAACAAGGAAAAGAGCCACGGCTCTGATACCACTTGTAGGTCCCTCTTCGGAGGATGACGAACCTAAACCTTGTTATACAAACCCACTAGCGAGTGCGGAATCCAAGCTAGCAAGCAAACCGGGTTGAGACAAGCATAAACACAAACACACAAGGATTCACCGATTAACACCACTGTATTAATACGAATGAAGGTTCCGGTTACAAGCACAATGTTTACAAATCTAACTTGCAAACTCTCTAGTGTGTGTGTGTGTGTTTTGATAGAATGCTCTCAAGCTCTCTCTATGTGTGCATCTATCTCACAAGCCTCTCAAGTCACTCTCTTGTCTGACTTAACACAACACACTACATGGGTATTTATACCCACACACAGCAGGTCTGGTCTAAGGATTAGACAGACTGTCCGAAGGACTATCTGTCGACCACAATTGCCATCGAAGGATCCATATATACTTCGAAGGATAGCATATCCTTCGAAGTCCATCAGTATCCTTCGTGGTTTATCTTTCGAGCCAATCGAAGGATAAACATAATCCTTCGATTGCTCATCCTTCGACTCAGACACTTCACATAATATATTTCTAACTGTTGGGCCAGATCAAACCAGGAGGACGGTTGACTTGGTCAACTTACAGGACTGACTAGGACATCGTTTACATATAGACCGAATACAGACAAAGTACAGACATAAGTGCATCAACATCCACCTTCAAGCATAGGGATATCCTCAGCATCATCATCATCCTCCAACTCTGCCAGCCTTGCCTGCCAACCTTCCACGTCCCATGTACCTTTGTCAAAGGAAGGATCCTGAGCCTCTGCAGCCATTTGCAGCTGGATCTTATACATGGTTATCGCAGCAGAGACCTTAGCATCCTGGGTGATATCATGCTTCTCGTAGTCAAACTTGATCAATGCTTTGACAGCTTCATCCCTGGTAGCCCGGAGCTCCTTCTCAAGATCGGCTATCTTGAGATCCTTCAGCACACCCATCTGTTGGAGGTCGGCAATTTGGCGATCCTGATCTTCAACGTGGTTAACACAAGTCTCTATTTCAGTAAGTTTCTGCAAAAACAACAAGATATGACGTCAGACACAGGTGATCCTCAAAAACCATCAGGATAACCAACAGGGGCAGTGATCCTAACCTCGTTGACAGAATCAAGAAACTGCTAACGAATCAGGGGAAATCCTTGGAGATCCTCAGAAGTCTTCCTCTTCTTTCCCTTACCCCTAATGGGTAATTTAGGGGCTGAAGCAGAGGGACTAGCAGCAGGAGTCTTCTTCTTCGAAGACTTGACGTTGGCAAGATCATCAACCCCAAACAAGGAGGCAGACTTGGCGGACTTAGCAGATTTCCCAGCACCTACACAATCAAAACAAGATAAGTCTCCTAACTAATTTAATACTTTTGCATAGAACTTACTTTTTGGTAAGGATACTTACTTGACATTGTGGCAGATGCGGAGGATACTTCTTGTGAATCTTGGATGGTGACTTGAAAACTTCTGGTCTCAGGATCAAGCTTCTTGAAAGCTAAAACTCTCTCTCTTGCAGCAGGAGTTAACTTGAGATGAGTAACGGATATAGCTGAAAAAACACAAAAGACAAAAAAGACATTAGTGATCCTCATCATAAGAGACAAGTCTGATGGTGATCCTTCGAGGATCCTCTATCCTACCATGAGTAGCCCACTCCTTGGGCAGATCCTCCCCGTTAGGGATGGTATCTCTCCTAACAAAGAAGAATCGTCGCTTCCAGTTGGTATCATTTTTTGTGACCTTAAAAACAGGGTGATCCTCTCCAGCTTTCCGTTTCAACAAGTATCGACAGGAACCAAATGTGGTAAGATCATATAACTCGGCCAGCTCCGGCATCCCTAAGTCAATCCCCTCCTGCTCGATGATCCTCTCAAGGGTACACAGAACCCTCCAGATCATCGGCATGGCCTGGATATAGGACATACCGGTCAGAGAAAAGAAGGACTGGGTGAAGGCTGGAAAAGGGTATGAATATCCTATGGTAAACGGAGTTGCAGGAAAGGCCACCCAGGCGTCGGAAACGAAATCACTCAGAGCGGTGGGAGTAAAAGACTTGAAGACGGTATCCGCCGGAAAACAGTGACGGATCCTATCAACATGAGCATCGGTAAAGCAACATCTCTCCGTAGGAGAGTCCTTAATGATCCCTTGGCTTTTCAGGGGACTGCTCTTCTCGTGATCCTTATGGGGAGAGTTTCGGAGCAACATCCTCACAGCAAAATAAAAACAGGGAGCAGAAAAACAGAGTAAGAGGAGGAAGAATGAAAAAGAAAAGAGAATACCTGATCGATCTTCGGTAGAAATTATAAAGGGAAGTTATATCGAATTTAAATGCAGAGTGATCCCAACCCTATCTCCTATTTATAATTGTTTTGGTCAAAAATCACACAAGGATAATGTAACCAAACTTTATGTAAACGGGGTATGATGCTTGGTGAATTATGAAAGTAAAGGATCACTTCTGTGATAAAGATGCAAAGACACAATGATTTATACGAGGAAAAAGCCCTTGATCAATGTATGATCTCCGGCATAAAAAACCTCGGGTGATGGCAACTACCGATCACCAACTTCAATATAAGAAAAACATAGTTACAACTTCGGATGATAATGAGCTGAGTACAAGGATCACTATTGTTTCGAGTGTCTAAGTGTGTGAGAGTTGCGTTGTATGTCGTGTGTTTCGTGTCTCCTCTTCCAAATGATGGAGAGTGGTATTTATACAAGTGTAGGTGACCTATTTTAGGTAAAAGGACTAATTATCAGCTCATTACCCCTTTAGAAATAAAAGACAATCTAGCCTAAATTGCCGCCCATAAATCAAGCCATGTTTCCACATCCTGTGCAACGTCTATCTCCGATTAAGCTCTTGCCATAATTGTGAAGACGCGTCCCTTGATCATGATGCTTAGAGCGTATCCTGCTAGATATTCCTGCAAAAATAACATTGCATTAAGCGAAGATGATCGTTAGTATGAGGATCCTATAATGTCCCATGATCCTGATCCTGAAGTCCTGCTGAGGATCACTATCTGCCAAAGAAACAAGGATCACTGGTTAGGATCACGTGTAAGGATCACCTATAATAAAAATCCAGCCCTAACAATTGCCCCCAAAATATAAGGAGTTTATTGTAAATTGACGAGTTATATTTTGTTTCGATCTTATCTCCAACGGGCGACTCCGAATAACTAGCCGTTAATATTGAACTAGCCGTTACGATCATTACGTCATGGATATGACAATCCCTGCAAATCATGATTATAAATAGGAGATAGGGTTAGGATCACTCTGCATTTAAATTCGAGATATCTTCCCTTTATAATCGCTACCGAAGACTGATCAGGTATCCTCTTCTTCTCTCTTTCCTTTCTTCCTTCCCTTTGCTCTGTTTTTTCTGCTACTCCGTTTACCATAGGATATTCGTATCCTTTTCCGGCCTTCACCCAATCTTTCTTTTCTCTGACCGGCATATCTTATATCCAAGCTATGCCGATGATCTGGAGGGTCTTGTATACCTTCGAGAGGATCATCGAGCAGGAGGGGATTGATTTAGGGATGGCAGAGCTGGCCGCGCTTTATGATCTTACCACGTTTGGTTCTCATCGATATTTGTTGAAACGGAAGGCCGGGGAGGATCACCCTGTTATGAAAGATACCAAAAATGACGCAAATTGGAAGCGTCGTTTCTTCTTTGTGAGAAGGGATTCCCTCCCTAATGGGAATGATCTGCCCAAGGAGTGGGCCACTCATGGTAGGGTAGAGGATCCTCGAAGGATCACTATCAGTCTTGTCTCATATGATGAAGATCACTTATGTCTTATTTCCTTTGTCTTTTGTGCAGCTATTTTCGTTGCTCACCTAAAATTGACCCCTGCTGCAAGAGAAAGAGTGTTAGCTTTTAAAAAGCTTGATCCTGAGATCAGAAGTTTTCAAGTCACCATCCAAGATTCTCAAGAAGTATCCTCCGCATCTGCCACAATGTCAAGTAAGTATCCTTACCAAAAAGTAAGTTCTATGCAAAAATATTAAATAAGTTAGGGGACTTATCTTGTTTTGATTGTGTAGGTGCTGGGAAATCTGCTAAGTCTGCCAAGTCTGCCTCCTTGTTTGGGATTGATGATCTTGCCAACGTCAAGTCTTCGAAGAAGAAGACTTCTGTTGCTAGTCCTTCTGCTTCAGCCCCTAAATTACCCATTAGGAGTAAGGGAAAGAAGAGGAAGGTTTCTGAGGATCTTCAAGGATTTCCCCTAATTCGCCAACAGTTTCTTGATTCTGTCAACGAGGTTAGGATCACTGCCCCTGTTGGTTATCCTGATGGTTTTTGAGGATCACCCGTGTCAGACGTCATATCCTGTTGTTTTTGCAGAAACTTACTGAAATAGAATCTTATGTTAGCCACGTTGAAGATCAGGATCGCCAGATTGCCGACCTTCAACAGATGGGGGTGCTGAAGGATCTCAAGATTGCTGATCTTGAGAAGGAGATCCGGGCTGTTAAGGATGAGGCTGTCAAAGCATTGATCAAGTTTGATTATGAGAAGCATGACATTACTCAGGACGCTAAAGTCTCTGCCGCGATAGCTATGTACAAGATACAACTGCAGATGGCTACAGAGGCTCAGGATCCTTCCTTTGATAAGAGCACATGGGATGTTGAAGGCTGGAAAGCAAGGCTAGCAGAGTTGGAGGATGACGATGATGCTGAGGATATCCCTATGCTCGAAGGTGGAGATGCTGGTAAGGATCAGGGGGAGGCAAGTGGAGCTGGTGGTGATGGTGCAGCGAAGGTTAGAGCTGCAAGATTGGGCGATGATGGAAACTTCTAGACATAGCCGGAGCCCAGTTTTTTTGAATTTTGATAGTAGTTTGTGGTATTTGAAACAATTATGGTCTGTAATCCCCGAACAATAGTTTTTAGGGTTGAGGATCCTGGATCCTTCGAACAATAGGTAGGATTACAAAAGGTGGAGGGATCCTCTGTTTGGGGGATGAAGCCTTTGTGATCCTGCCGCTTTTAATTTCCTGCACAATGCTAAGACCGCATAGACAATGGACACCCTTTGCCAACCCATGTGGACGGGCCACGTTTTGCTGGTAGAAACGTGGGTTGGCAATTTTGACAACTTTTTGCAAGGGTTAAAGATCCTTTTGTTAATAATATAACCTTAATCTTTCTGGCTTATCCTGTGTTGTTATCCTTTATTTATCTTTTTAGTTTCCAATTGTTTTAGAAATATATTTGTAACAATAGTTAAGCAAACCATGTTCAAGGCATTTAGGATATGATCCTGGATCAAATATCCTATAATTGAAAATTTTCAAGGTAGTTTATTTTAAGGATCATAGGTTCAGTTGTCAAGGTCCGAAGGTTATTCAAATGAATAATGAAATTAAAAAATAGTTAAGGATCATACCTGAGGATCCAAGTTAGGATCCTATCCTTTAATCGGGATAACCACAAGTAAAACTTTAATGGATGATAAGGATTAAGGATCCTTATTTGTTTAACTTCGAGAACCTGAAAAATGGAACATATCTTGGGACTAAGCCAATGTAAGAGATAAATTAGTAGCTGGGGACATGCCCAAAGGATAACTGAGGATGATCCCGGAGGATCACTGGGGACAAGCCCAAAGGATAACTGGGGACAAGCCCAAAGGATCGTATGTGAACTGGAGTATGGCCCTTTCTGGCGACTATCCAAACTTAGTGACATGAAAATGTAAAAACCTTAGCTAACGTGAAAACGTTAGAAACCTTAGGAACGGATGTATGGTACGTCTACCATTATACGTAGGATCCTAAATATAGCCAGTACGATGAGGTTGTCAGCCCCGGAAGTGGGTACTGGTCCCAAAGACGTGAACTATATCAGGATCATCGTGCGCTGCTGGCGGAAACTGGGGATAATCCCAAGGATAACTGGGGTTGGACCCAAGGATCTGCGGTGCTTTTGAAGATCTTTGACGATATGCTGAAGATACCTGAACTATCATAACTCAAATGTTTCGTGAGTAGAGGATGAAGGATACATGATCCTTATCCTTAGGTAAAAAGTAAGAAAATACAATAGTTTCTAGGATAAGCATATTACAAGAGTAAGGATCACTGATATCACCGGGATCCTTTAAGGATACTTCAATGTAAGGATCACGTGCATGGAGGATCATGTTCACATGAAATATTTCTTTAAGTGAACAGCATTCCAGGCTCTTGGCAACAAGTTTCCTTCCATGGTTAGCAACCTGTATGCCCCCTTTCCTGCTTCAGCTTCAATCAAGTAGGGACCTTCCCATTTTGGTGCTAACTTCCCGTCAGCAGGATTAATATTGTTTTGGAATGCTTTTCTCAACACCATATCTCCGACTTGAAATTTCCTTATCCTAACATTTTTGTTGTAAGCACCAGCCGTTCTTTGTTGGTAGCTTGCCATCCTTATCCTAGCCAGATCCCTGATTTCTTCAATAGTATCCAAATCCTGAGCCAGGATTGTAGCATTCTCTTCAGGATCACGAGCACTTGTTCTAGCAGTTGGGATCACCATCTCTGTTGGGATCACTGCTTCTGCCCCAAATACTAAAGAAAAAGGTGTTTGACCAGTGGCATTCTTGGGAGTTGTTCTATCAGCCCATAGCACATAAGGTAACTCCTCTGCCCATTTTCCCTTCTTGGATCCTAGCTTCTTCTTCAGATTGTTGATGATGATCTTGTTGGATGATTCTGCTTGTCCATTGGCTTGTGGATGAACTGGTGTTGACGTTATCATCTTGATTCCCCAACTGTCACAAAAGTTAGTGGTTCTGCTTCCAATGAACTGGGAGCCATTATCACATACAATTTCAGAGGGAATGCCAAATCTAGTTATAATATTTCTTTTGATGAAGGATATGACTTCCTTTTCTCTGACTCGGGCGAAGGCTTCAGCTTCTATCCATTTAGAAAAATAGTCAGTCATGGCAAGCATAAATACTTTTCCACCAGGTGCTTTGGGAAGCTTGCCCACTATATCCATTCCCCATCTCATGAATGGCCAAGAGGATGGTATAGGGTGTAGCAGTTCAGCTGGTTGATGAAGGATATTGCTGTGTCTTTGACAAGGATCACATTTCCTAGCATATTCTACAGCATCCCTTTTCATGGTTGGCCAGTAGTATCCTGTTCTAAGGATCCTTGAGAATAATGCCCTGCCCCCAGTGTGGTTTCCACAATCTCCTTCATGGAAGTCTCTCAACACTTCTTCAATTTCAGGATCCTCAATACATCTTAAGTATGGTCCTGCAAGGGATCGTTTATATAGCACATTGTTTAAGATTGTGAATTGAGATACCTTGATCCGGAAAGCTCTAGGATTTTCTCCTTTTGGAATCTCTCCGTTTTGCAAGTATTTCATGATTGGTGAGACCCATGATCCTGAATAAGATTGAGCTTCTTCACTAGGGATTATTGCAGTACCCTCTTCTATTTCCATGGCCACTTGATTTTCAATAGCAGGAGCTAGGATATGGATGATAGGGATACTTATGTCTCCTGGAATTTTTAAGGATGATCCTAAGTTGGCCAATGCATCAGCTTCCGTGTTATCCTCCCTTGGTACCTGTGTTAAGCTGAAAGAAACAAAAGAGAGTGCCAATTCTTTGACTATCTCTAAATATTTGGTTAGTTTTTCACCTTTAATAGCATAGGATCCATTAAAGTGATTGGTGATTAATAATGAGTCTACATATACTTTAAGATATTTTACCCCCATATCCTTAGCAATTTGCAAGCCAGCAATCAAGGCTTCATACTCAGCCTCATTGTTAGTTGCTTGGAACTCACAGGCTATGGAGTGGGGTATTGTGTCCACCTGTGGCGATTTTAGTAGGATCCCGAGCCCTGTGCCCTTGACATTTGAGGATCCGTCAGTGTGTAATATCCAAGGATCCTTGGTTTCATCCAGCTGCTGGACCTCCAATTCTGCTTCTTTTTGTAGATCACTACTGAAATCAGCCACAAAGTCGGCTAAGGCTTGTGATTTAATGGCTGTTCTTGGTTCATATCTTATATCATGGGCACTAAGCTTCACTGCCCACTTAGCCATTCTCCCTGACATCTCCGGTTTCCTGAGGACATTCTTAATTGGAAAATTAGTTTTAACAACAATAGTATGGGTTTCAAAATAATGCCTTAACTTAGTGGATGCCATGATTAATGCAAGAATAAGTTTTTCGAGGTGTGAGTACCTGGATTCGGCATCAAGTAAACTTTTACTTACATAGTAGATAGGATATTGTGTACCTTCATGATCCTTGACAAGGACAGCACTTACAGCGGTTGAGGATACCGCCAGGTATAAGGATAACACATCTCCTTTTTCCGGTTTTGCTAATGCTGGTGCTGAGGACATATATTCTTTAAGGGCTTGTAAAGCGTTCTCATGCTTCTCAGTCCATTCAAACTTCTTATTCTTCCTTAGGATATCGTAGAATTCTTTGCATTTTTCTGAGGATTTCGATATGAACCTGTTCAAAGCTGCTATCCTGCCTGTCAGTCTTTGAACATCCTTGGCATTGGCAGGAGATTTGATATTTACTAATGCTTTGATTTGTTCCGGGCTTGCTTCAATGCCACTCTGGGTTACCATGTATCCTAAGAACTTTCCTGCCTTAACACCAAAATGGCATTTCGAAGGATTAAGTTTCATGTTGTAACTATCAAGGATATCGAATGCTTCTTCCAAATCCCTTAGGTGATCCTCAGCTTTCTTTGACTTGACCACCATGTCATCTATGTACACCTCCATAGTTTTTCCAATTTGATCTTTGAACATCATATTCACCAGCCTTTGATATGTTGCACCTGCATTTCTTAGTCCAAAAGGCATGGCAATATAACAATATAAACCGGTTGGGGTCATAAAGGCTCTATCCTCTTGGTCAGATGGTTCCATCTGAATTTGTTGGAATCCAGATGATGCATCCATAAAGGTCAACAGTTCATGCCCCGCCGTTGCATCCACCATGGAGTCAATGTGGGGTAATGGGAAAGGATCCTTGGGACATGCCTTATTCAAATCAGTGAAATCGACACATACCCTCCACTTTCCATTTTTCTTTTGGACAACGACCACATTGGCTAACCATTTTGGATATTTTACCTCTCTGATCATACCTGCTCGAAGTAGTCTCTCTACTTCTTCTTGGATAATGGCATTCCTTTCTGGTGCAAACTTCCTACTTTTTTGATGGATTGGTTTGATAGTCCTGTCAATGCCGAGTTTGTGAGTAATAATATCCTTAGATATACCTGTCATGTCTTCATGTTTCCAAGCAAAGGTGGATTTTCTTCTTTTGAGGAAGGATATTAAGTCTTCTTTCATCTTGCCAAGGATCCCTGATCCGATATAGATTTTTGATTCAGGATCATTAGGATCCAAAAGGATTTCGTCCACATCTTGTTCCCTTGCCTCCAAGACATCCCTCGGAGGATACTGTAATTGCTATTGCTCCCTTGGCTTCGAGGTTGGCTTCATGGATGAGGTATAACAATCCTTAGCCTCCTGTTGATCACTGTCGATCTTGATTATCCCCCATGGGCTAGGGAGCTTCACACATTGATGGTAGGTAGATGGGACTGCTTTCATATCGTGTATCCAAGGCCTGCCAAGGATAACGTTGCAACAAGATAAACAGTCAATAACACAAAATTTCTGATAATTATGTAATCCTTCCACGTAGATTGGGAGTTTGATGTCCCCCAGGGTTTTCTTCGTTTCTCCACTGAATCCTACAAGCACGGAGGATCTCGGTGTGATGTCTGATTCTGGGATACCCATTTTCTTCAGAACATCAAGCTGGATAATGTTCACTGAGCTCCCTCCATCAATAAGGATCCTGCGGACAAAATGGTTAGAGATAAAGAGAGTGATAACTAAACTATCATGGTGAGGATCTTGAATGTTAATGCGATCATCCTCATCAAATGTTATCATCTTCCCTTCTGAGACACTTGAGGTTCTAATAGGCCTTTCTCCATTATCCATTTTTGATTCTTTTGCATGTCTTTTGGCCGCCGAGAAGGATGTACCACAGATGTCTGATCCTCCGGATATAAAGTTGATCACTTGTGCATTTGCCGGAGGTGCTGGAGCTTTTTCGGGGATCCTTTCAGGATCCTGGGTCCTTTGCTTTTTTCTCCCCAACAATTCTTTTAGATGCCCCTTGCTTAGCAGGTATCCAATTTCTTTTCTTAAGGCTATGCAATCTTCAGTTAGATGCCCGAAATCCTCATGGTATGCACACCATTTTGACTTGTCTTTAGTCCCGGATGGTTTATCATTCTTCCTGGGCCATCTAGCTTTTTCACCTAGATTCTGCATTGCAAGGATCAGTTCATGATTATCAACGGAAAAACAATATTCTGAGATTGGAGGATAATCTTCATCATCCTCTTCTTGGTCAACAGCATGCACATTCTTGTTCTCATTTCTATGGTAGGATTTGAATTTGTTGTTCTTGAAGGAGGATCCTTGCTTCTCCTGTTTTGAGGATCCTACTTGTCTCTCCTGGATCCTGTTGTCATCCTCTAGCCGGATGAACCTGAGTGCTCGAGTTCTTACTTCATCTAGATTCCTGCACGGTGTCATAACAAGATCATCATAGAATAATGAATCCTTAAGCAGTCCCATTTTGAAGGCTTCAACAGCCGTAGCCATATCCAAGTTGGGAATGTCCAAGGATTCTTTACTAAATTTAGTTATATAATCCCTTAACGATTCATTATGATTTTGAGTTATCCTGTACAAATCACTAGTTAATTTTTCAAATTTTCTACTACAAGAGAATTGGTTATTGAATAAATTAACTAAATTAGCAAATGAAGTAATAGAGTAGGGGGAAGACTTAGCAGCCACTTAAGAGCTGATCCAGTAAGAGTGGATCCAAATCCTTTACATAGGCATGCTTCCTTCAACTTTTCTGGGATAGGATTGATCTCCATCCTCTCCCTGTATTGTGCTATATGCTCCTCTGGATCCGTTGTGCCATCATACAGCTTCATAGTAGGGATATGGAACCTTTTGGGTACCTCTGCATCACAAATTGGTGGTGCAAAGCGAGATACCTTGTGGCTTCCATCTGCAATCTCCGGGATAGGCTTGACTACCCCTGGAACACTTGAGATCATTTCTTTTAGCTTCTGTAACTCCCTGGCCATAGCATGATTGGTACCTGTATCCTGCATGAATCCATGGTTAGTGGTAGGATAATTATTTAAAGTGTTACCTCGCATTGGGTTCAAGTTAGGGAACCCATATTGCTGGGATTCTGGAACAACGGAGGGACCAGTGGAAGCAATGGTCTGCATTGGAATGAAGTCCCCTTGATGGAC
Source organism: Helianthus annuus (assembly GCF_002127325.2). Classification (NCBI taxonomy): domain Eukaryota; kingdom Viridiplantae; phylum Streptophyta; class Magnoliopsida; order Asterales; family Asteraceae; genus Helianthus; species Helianthus annuus. The sequence continues at coordinate 163,001,862 of NC_035444.2, forward strand.
ATCTAGACTTCCTGTTTGCAAACTTTTTAGGGATCCTGGCATCTGGAAGGATCCTGGTGTCTGGGACGATCCTGGAACGAAGGAGGATCCTTGGCCCTGGAATGATCCTGGAACGAAGGAGGATCCTTGAACCTGGGATGATCCTGGAACAAAGGAGGATCCTTGGCCCTGGAATGATCCTGGAACGAAGCAGGATCCTTGAAACTGCTGTGCCCCTGGATAGGCTCCCGGATTCATGAAGGATCCCAAATGCTGGGGGTAGGATCCTGCCGGCTGGAAGTGTGAGCCTAATGCCTGAGTCATTGCTGTCGATCCGTGGTGCAATCCTCTTGATTCTCCCATGATTTGCACGTCTGGAATTCCTGATGGCTGAGAAGTAATCATTGGAGTATCAAAGCTCAAGGATTTGGGCATCAGTGGGGAATGATCCTCTGCCGTCCTTTTTTGTCTTTTGAGATCTCCAATTTCCCTGAGGATCCTGTCATTAGTCTCATCCTGCCGCTGCATACGATCCTTCATCTGCAAAATTAAAGCAAACACATCACTAGTACTGGGAATAGAAGAATTCATAGCAGAAGAAGATGGAGGTTTAGAGGAAGTAGGAGTTGGTCTCTTCTCAGTATTTTTCTGAGATCCTGCCGGTGGAGGAGGCAGAGTGGTCTGTAATGAGGTGACTGCAGACATCGCCGTGGACGTGTTCTTCAATGATGAAGCCATGTAACTGTTTGAAATGATTTCGAACAGAAGGTTTTCTTATGAATGAAGCACCAATTGCCCCACGGTGGGCGCCAAACTGTTTTGGTCAAAAATCACACAAGGATAATGTAACCAAACTTTATGTAAACGGGGTATGATGCTTGGTGAATTATGAAAGTAAAGGATCACTTCTGTGATAAAGATGCAAAGACACAATGATTTATACGAGGAAAAAGCCCTTGATCAATGTATGATCTCCGGCATAAAAAACCTCGGGTGATGGCAACTACCGATCACCAACTTCAATATAAGAAAAACATAGTTACAACTTCGGATGATAATGAGCTGAGTACAAGGATCACTATTGTTTCGAGTGTCTAAGTGTGTGAGAGTTGCGTTGTATGTCGTGTGTTTCGTGTCTCCTCTTCCAAATGATGGAGAGTGGTATTTATACAAGTGTAGGTGACCTATTTTAGGTAAAAGGACTAATTATCAGCTCATTACCCCTTTAAAAATAAAAGACAATCTAGCCTAAATTGCCGCCCATAAATCAAGCCATGTTTCCATATCCTGTGCAATGTCTATCTCCGATTAAGCTCTTGCCATAATTGTGAAGACGCGTCCCTTGATCATGATGCTTAGAGCGTATCCTGCTAGATATTCCTGCAAAAATAACATTGCATTAAGCGAAGATGATCGTTAGTATGAGGATCCTATAATGTCCCATGATCCTGATCCTGAAGTCCTGCTGAGGATCACTATCTGCCAAAGAAACAAGGATCACTGGTTAGGATCACGTGTAAGGATCACCTATAATAAAAATCCAGCCCTAACAATAATCATGATTTGCAGGGATGTCACTTCATTGACGTAATGATCACAACGGTTAGTCCGCTTATAACGGCTAGTAGTCCGTTGAAGATAAGATCAGAGCAAAATATAACTCATTAATTTACAATAAACTCCTTATATTTTGGGGGCAATTGTTAGGGCTGGATTTTTATTATACGTGATCCTTATACGTGATCCTAACTAGTGATCCTTGTTTCTTTGGCAGACAGTGATCCTCAGCAGGACTTCAGGATCAGGATCATGGACCATCAAAGGATCCTCATGCTAACAGTTACCTTCGTTTAAAACAATGTTATTTTGCAGGAACATCTAGCAGGATACGCTCTTAGCATCATAATCAAGGGACGCGTCTTCACAATTATAGCATGAGCTTAATCGAAGATAGACGTTGCAAAGGTTATGGAAACTTAGCTTGATTTATGGGCGGCAATTTAGGCTAGATTGTCTTTTATTTCTAAAGGGGTAATGAGCTGATTATTAGTCTTTTTACCTAAAATAGGTCACCTACACTTGTATAAATACCACTCTTCCTCATTTGGAAGAACACACGACGACACACAACACAATTCTCACACGCTTAGACACTCGAAACTATAGTGATCCTTGCACTCAGCTCATTATCATCCGAAGTTGTAACTATATTTTTCTTATATTGAAGTTGGTGATCGGTAGTTGCCATCACCCGAGGTTTTTTATGCCGGAGATCATACATTGATCAAGGGCTTTTTCCTCGTATAAATCATTGTGTCTTTGCATATTTCTCACAAAAGTGATCCTTTACTTTTATAATTAACCAAGCATCATACCCCGTTTACATAAAGTTTGGTTACATTATCCTTGTGTGATTTTTGACCAAAACAGTTACTAAGTCTTCCCCCTTACTCTATTACTTCGTTTGCTAATTTAGTTAACTTATTCAATAATCAATTTTCTTGTAGCAGAAAATTTGAACGATTGACTAGTGATTTATATAGGATAACACAGGGTCATAATGAATCATTAAGGGATTATATAACCAAGTTTAGTAAAGAATCCTTGGACATTCCTAACTTGGATGTGGCCACAACTGTTGAGGCCTTCAAGATGGGATTGCTTAAGGATTCATTGTTCTATGATGATCTTGTTATGACACCATGCAGGAACCTAGACGAAGTAAGAACTCGGGCACTCAGGTTCATCCGGCTAGAGGATGACAAGAGGTTCCCGGAGAGACAAGTAGGATCCTCAAAACAAGAAAAGCAAGGATCCTCTTTCAAAAGCAACAAATTCAAATCCTATAACAGAACTGACAATCAGAATGTGCATGCTGTAGACCAAGAAGAGGATGATGAAGATTATCCTCCAATTTCTGAATACTGTTTTTCCGTTGATAATCATGAACTAATCCCTGCAATGCAGAATCTAGGAGAAAAGGCCAGATGGCCCAGAAAAAATGACAAAACAGCCGCAACTAAAGATAAATCAAAGTGGTGTGCATACCATGAAGATTTTGGGCATTTGACAGAGGAATGCATCGCATTACGAAAGGAAATTGGATATCTGCTGAGCAAGGGGCATTTGAAAGAATTGTTGGGAAGAAAAAAGCAAAGGACTCAGGATCCTGAAAGTATCCCTGAGAAAGCTCCAGCTCCTCCAGTAGATGCACAAGTGATCAACTTTATATCTGGAGGATCAGACATCTGTGGTACATCCTTCTCAGCAGCTAAAAGGCATGCAAAGGAAGCTAAAATGGATAACGGAGAAAGACCTATTCGAACATCGAGTGTCTCGGAAGGAAAAATCACAACCTTTGATGAGGATGATAGAATTAACATCCAGGATCCTCATCACGATAGTTTAGTTATTACTCTTTTTATTTCTACCCATTTTGTCCACAGGATCCTTATTGACGGAGGAAGCTCAGTAAACATTATCCAGCTTGATGTTCTAAAGAAAATGGGTATCCCTAAATCAGATATCACACCAAGATCCTCCGTGCTTGTAGGATTTAGTGGCGAAACTAAGAAAACCCTGGGGGACATTAAACTCCCAATTTATGTGGAACGATTACATAATTATCAAAAATTTTGTGTTATTGACTGTTTGTCTTGTTGTAATGTTATCCTTGGCAGGCCCTGGATACACGATATGAAGGCAGTCCCGTCCACCTACCATCAGTGTGTGAAGCTTCCTAGCCCATGGGGAATAATCAAAATCGATAGTGATCAACAGGAGGCTAAGGATTGTTACACCTCATCAATGAAACTAGCCTCGAAATCAAGGGAGCAATAGCAATTAAAGTATCCTCCAAGGGGTGTCTTGGAGGCAAGAGAGCAGGATGTGGACGAAATCCTCTTGGATCCTGATGATCCTGAATCCAAGATCTACATCGGATCAGGGATCCTTGATAAAATGAAAGAAGACATAGTATCCTTCCTCAAAAGAAGAAAATCTACCTTTGCATGGAAACATGAGGATATGACAGGTATATCTAAGGATATTATCACTCATAAACTTGGCATTGACAGGTCAGTTAAACCGATCCATCAAAAAAGGAGGAAGTTTGCACCAGAAAGAAATGCCATTATCCAGGAAGAGGTAGAAAGATTACTACGAGCAGGTATGATCAGAGAAGTGAAGTATCCAAAATGGCTGGCCAATGTGGTTGTGGTTCAAAAGAAAAATGGAAAGTGGAGGGTATGTGTCGATTTCACTGATTTGAATAAGGCATGTCCCAAGGATCCTTTCCCATTACCCCACATTGACTCCATGGTGGATGCGACGGCAGGTCATGAACTGTTAACCTTTATGGATGCATCATCTGGATTCCAACAAATTCAGATGGAACCATCTGACCAAGAGGATACGGCTTTTATGACCCCAACCGGTTTATATTGTTATATTGCTATGCCTTTTGGATTAAGAAATGCAGGTGCAACATATCAAAGGCTGGTGAATATGATGTTCAAAGATCAAATTGGACAAACTATGGAAGTGTACATAGACGATATGGTGGTGAAATCCAAAAAAGCTGAGGATCACCTAAGGGACTTGGAGGAAGCATTTGATATCCTTGATAATTATAACATGAAGCTTAATCCTTCAAAATGTCACTTTGGTGTTAAAGCAGGTAAATTCTTAGGATATATGGTAACCCAGAGGGGCATTGAAGCAAGCCCGGAACAAATTAAAGCATTAGTGAATATCAAATCCCCTGCCAACGCTAAGGATGTGCAAAGGCTAACAGGCAGGATAGCAGCTCTAAACAGATTCATATCCAAATCCTCAGAAAAGTGTAAAGAATTCTATGATATCCTAAGAAAGAACAAGAAATTCGAATGGACTGAAAAGCATGAGAATGCTTTACAAGCCCTAAAAGAATACATGTGCTCAGCCCAGCATTGATGAAACCAGAAAAAGGAGATGTGTTATCCTTATTGTTTTGGTCAAAAATCACACAAGGATAATGCAACCAAACTCTAAGTAAACGGGGAATGATGCTTGGTTTGTTGAAAAAAGTAAAGGATCACTCTAGTAAGAAATATGCAAGTGACACAAGGATTTATACGAGGAAAAAGCCCTTGATCAATGAATGATCTCCGGCATAAAAAACCTCGGGTGATGGCAACTACCGATCACCAAACTTCAATATAACAAAAATGGTTACAACTTTGGATGATAATGAGCTGAGTACAAGGATCACTATAGTATCGAGTGTCTAAGCGTGTGAGAAATGTGTTGTGTGTCTTCCGAATGGGGAAGAGTGTTATATATACAAGTGTGAGTGACCTATTTTAGGTAAATAAACTAACAATCAGCTCATTACCCCTTTAGAAATAAAAGTAAATCTAGCCTAAATTATCGCCCTTAAATCATGCCGAGTTTCCATATCCTCTACAACGTTCATCTCTGATTAAGCATTTGCCAAAGTTGTAAAGACGCGTCCCTTGTTTGCAATGCTAAGAGCGGATCCTGCTAGACATTCCTACAAGATAACATTAAATTCAATGAAAACAACTGTTAGCATGAGGATCCCTATGATGGTCCGTGATCCTGATCCTGGAACTCCGCTGAGGATCACTATCTGCCAAAGAAACAAGGATCACTGGTTAGGATCACATGTAAGGATCATGTGTTATAAAAATCCAGCCCTAACAATTGCCCCCAAAATATAAGGAGTGATATTGTAAATTAGTGAGTTATATTTTGCTTGATCTTATCTGCAACGAGCTAATCGGATAACTAGCCGTTGGAGTCGGACTAGCCGTTATGATTCTTACGTCACAGAAGTGACAGCCCTGCAGATCATCATTATAAATAGGAGATAGAGATAGGATCAATTCGCATTTAAAATCAAAGAAACTCCCTTTATAATCTCGTCCGAAGATCAATCAGGTATCTTTCTTCTTCCTTCTTCCTTCTCTTACTCTGTTTTTTTGCTTCTTTGTTTCTCTTCAACATTCTGCAAGTATGCTGCTACGGAACTCCCCTCATAAGGATCCTAAAAAGAATAGTCCCTTGAAGGGTCAAGGGATCATCAAGGATTCTCCCCAGGAGAGGTGTTGTTTCACCGATGTTTATATTGATAGAATTCGTCATTGTTTTCCGGCGAATGCTATCTTTAAATCTTTCACTCCCACTGCTTTAAGTGACTTTGTCTCCGATACTTGGGTAGCTTTTCCTGTTACTCCGTTCACTATAGGCTATACGTATCCCTTTCCAGCTTTCACCCAATCATTCTTTTCCCTGACCGGCATATCCTACATCCAAGCCATGCCGATGATCTGGAGGGTTTTGTATACCCTTGAAAGGATCATTGAGCAGGAGGGGATTGACCTAGGGATGGCGGAGCTGGCTGAGCTGTATGATCTCACAATGTTTGGATCCTGTCGATATTTGCTCAAACGGAAAGCCGGAGAGGATCACCCTGTTCTTCGTTAGGAGAGATACCATCCCTAATGGGAAGGATCTGCCCAAGGAGTGGGCTACTCATGGTAGGATAGAGGATCCTGGAAGGATCACCATCAGACTTGTTCCTTGAGGATCACTAATATTCTGGTTTTTTTTTTTTTTTTTTTTTTTTGTGCAGCCATATCTGTTGCTCATCTCAAGTTGACTCCTCCTGCAAGGGAGAGAGTTTTAGTCTTCAAAAAGCTTGATCCTGAGACCAGAAGTTTTCAAGTTGCCATTCAAGATTCACAGGAAGTATCCTCCGCATCTGCCACAATGTCAAGTAAGTATCCTCATTTAAAAAGTAGTTCTATGTAAGATTTTTAAATTAGTTAAAGTACTTATCTTATTTTAATTGTGTAGGCGCTGGGAAATCTGTCAAGTCTGCCTCCAAGTTTGGTATTGATGATCTTGCTAATGTCAAGTCCACAAGGAAGAAGACCCCTGCTGCTAGTCCATCTGCCTCAGCCCCTAAAGCACCTATTAGGGGTAAGGGAAAGAAGAGAAAGGCTTCTGAGGATCTTCAAGGATTTCCTCTGCTCCGCCAACAGTTTCTTGATTATGTTAATGAAGTAAGGATCATTGCTCTTGCTTGTATATCCTGATTATAGATCCTGCTTGTTTGAGGATCACCTGGTCCTGAACTTATCTTTTCCCTTTCTACAGAAACTTGCTGAAATAGAAACCTATCTTGGCCATGTTGAGGATCAGGACCGCCAAATCGCCGACCTCCAACAAATGGGCGTGCTGAAGGATCTCAAGATAGCTGATCTTGAGAAGGAACTCCGGGCTACCAAGGATGAAGCTGCTCAAATGCTGATCAACATGGATTGTGAGAAGCAGGAGATCACCCAGGATGCCAAGGTCTCCGCCGCAATAGCCATGTATAGGATCCAATTGCAGATGGCTGCGGAGGCTCAGGATCCTGCCTTTGACAAGAGCACATGGGATGTGGAGGGCTGGAAGGCAAGGTTAGCAGAGTTGGAGGATGATGATGAGGCCGAGGAGATCCCTATGCTTGAAGGCGGTGAGGTTGGCAAGGATCAGGGGGATGCAAGTGGAGCTGGTGGTGATGGTGCAGCGAAGGTTTGAGCTGCAGGATTGGGCAATGATGTAAATTTCTAGACATAGCCGGAGCCCAATTTTTTTAAAATTTGGTAGTGGTTTTTTGTGGTTGTGATGTTTTGAAACAATGATGGTTTGTAACTTTGAACAATAGTTTTTAGGGTTAAGGATCCTGGATCCTTTGGACAATAGGTAGGATCGCAAATGGTGGAGGGATCCTCTGTTTGGGGGATGAAGCCTTTGTGATCCTGCCGCTTTTACTTTCCTGCACCTGCTATGACCGCATAAACAATGGACACCCTTTGCCAACCCATGTGGACGGGCCACGTTTTGCTGGTAGAAATGTAGGTTGGCAATTTTGACAACTTTTGAAAGGGCTTTGTTAATAAAATAACTTTAATCTTTCTGGCTTATCTTGTTTTGTTATCCTTTATTTATCTTCTTATTTTCCAATTGTTTTAGAAACATATTTGTTAGAGTAACAAAAGTTGAGCAAATCATGTTTAAGAAATTTAGGATATGATCCTAGATCAAATATCCTGTAATCAAAAATTTTCAAGGTAGTCTATTTCAAGGACCATAGGATTAGTTGTCAAAGTGTAAGGGTTGTTCAGAATAATGAGTATAGTCAAGGATCATACCTGAGAATCCAAGTTAGGATCCTATCCTTTGATCAGGTTAATCGTAAGTGAAATAGGATAACAAGGATTAAGGATCCTTAAAAGTTTAGTCTTCGAAAACCTGAAAAGTAGGACATAACTTGGGACTAAGCCAATATAAAAGGTAAGTTAGTAACTGGGGACATGCCCAAAGGATAACTGGGGATGATCCCAAAGGATCACTGGGGACAAGCCCAAAGGATAACTGGGGACAAGCCCGAAGGATAACTGGGGATGATCCCAAAGGAACACTAGGGACAAGCCCAAAGGATAACTGGGGACAAGCCCGAAGGATAACTGGGGATGATCCCAAAGGATCACTGGGGACAAGCCCAAAGGATCGTATGTAAACTGGAGTATGGCCCTTACTTGCGACTATCCAAACTTGGTGACATGAAAATGTCAAAACCTTAGCTAACGTGAAAACGTTAGAAACCTTAGGAACGGATGTATGGTACGTCTACCATTATACGTAGGATCCTAGATATAGCCAGTACGATGAGGTTGTCAGCCCCAAAAGTGGGTACTGGTCCCAAAGACGTGAACTATATCAGGATCATCGTGCGCTACAGGCGAAAACTGGGGACAAGCCCATGGATAACTGGGGTTGAACCCAAGGATCTGAGATGCTTTTGAAGACTATCGAAAATATGCTGAGGATACCTGGACTATCAGAACTCAAATTCTCGTGAGAGAAGGATGAAGGATACGTGATCCTTATCCTTAGGTAAAAATAAGAAAACGGAAAAGTTTTGAGATAAGGACTTTACCAGAGTAAGGATCACTGATGTCGCTGGGATCCTTCGAGGATGCTTCTAATGTAAGGATCATATGCTTGAAGGATCCTGTTCACATGAAATATTTCTTTAAGTGAATAGCATTCCAGGCTCTTGGTAACAAATTTCCTTCCATGGTTAGCAATCTGTATGCCCCCTTTCCTGCTTCGGCTTCAATCAAGTAAGGGCCTTCCCATTTTGGTGCCAATTTTCCGTCAGCAGGATTGATGGTGTTTTGGAATGCTTTTCTCAACACCATATCCCCGACTTGGAACTTCCTTATCCTGACATTTTTGTTGTAGGCACCAGCCATTCTTTGTTGGTAGCTTGCCATCCTTATCCTAGCCAGATCCCTGATTTCCTCAATAGTATCCAAGTCTTGAGCTAGGTTTGCAGCATTCTTTTCAGGATCACGAGTACTTGTTCTAGCAGTTGGAATCACCATTTTTGTTGGGATCACTGCTTCTGCCCCAAATACTAAAGAGAAGGGTGTTTGACCAGTGGCATTCTTGGGAGTTGTCCTATCAGCCCACAGCACATAAGGCAATTCCTCTGCCCATTTCCCCTTCTTGGATCCTAATTTCTTTTTCAGGTTGTTGATGATGATCTTGTTGGATGATTCTGCTTGACCGTTGGCTTGTGGATGGACTGGTGTTGATGTTATCATCTTAATTCCCCAACTGTCACAAAAGTTAGTGGTTCTGCTCCCAATGAATTGGGAACCATTATCACATACAATTTCAGCGGGAATGCCAAATCTGGTTATAATGTTTCTCTTAGTAAAGGATATAACTTCCTTTTCTCTGACTTGAGCAAAAGCTTCAGCTTCTATCCACTTGGAGAAGTAGTCGGTCATGGCAAGCATAAATACTTTTCCACCAGGTGCTTTAGGGAGCTTGCCAACTATATCCATTCCCCATCTCATGAATGGCCAAGAGGATGGTATAGGATGTAGAAATTCGGCTGGCTGATGAAGGATATTGCTGTGTCTTTGACAAGGATCACACTTCTTAGCATATTCTACAACATTCTTTTTCATAGTTGGCCAGTAGTATCCTGTTCTAAGGATCCTTGAGAACAATGCCCTGCCCCCAGTGTGGTTTCCACAATCTCCTTCATGGAAGTCTCTCAACACTTCTTGAATTTCAGGATCCTCGATACATCTTAAATATGGTCCTGCAAGAGATCGCTTATATAATACATTATTTAAGATTGTGAATTGAGATACCTTAATCCTGAAAGCTCTAGGATTTTCTCCCATAGGAATCTCCCTGTGTTGTAAGTATCTCATGATTGGTGAGATCCATGATCCTGAATAAGATTGAGTTTCTTCACCAGGGATCATTGCAGTATCCTCTTCTATTTCCATGGCCACCTGATTTTCAATAGCAGGAGCCAGGATATGGATGATGGGGATACTTATATCCTCTGGGATCTTCAAGGATGATCCTAGATTGGCCAATGCATCAGCTTCTGTATTTTCCTCCCTTGGTACCTGTGTTAAACTGAAAGAAACAAAAGAGAGTGCCAATTCTTTGACTATCTCTAAATATTTGGTTAGTTTTTCTCCTTTAACAGCATAGGATCCATTAAAGTGATTAGTGATTAGTAATGAGTCTACGTATACTTTAAGGTATCTGACCCCCATATCCTTAGCAATTTGTAAACCAGCAATTAAGGCTTCATATTCAGCCTCATTGTTGGTTGCTTGGAACTCACAGGCTATGGAGTGGGGTATTATGTCCCCCTGTGGCGATTTTAGTAGTATGCCGAGTCCTGTGCCTTTGATATTTGAGGATCCATCAGTGTGTAGTATCCAAGGATCCTTGGTTTCATCTAGCTGTTGGACCTCCAATTCTGCTTCCTTTTGTAGATCACTACTGAAATCAGCCACAAAGTCTGCTAGTGCTTGGGATTTAATGGCTGTTCTAGGCTCATATCTTATATCATGGGCACTAAGCTTTACTGCCCACTTAGCCATCCTTCCGGACATCTCTGGTTTCCTGAGGACATTCTTGATTGGAAAATTAGTTCTAACAACAATAGTATGGGTTTCAAAATAATGTCTTAACTTAGTTGATGCCATAATTAATGCAAGAATAAGTTTTTCAAGGTGTGAGTACCTGGATTCGGCATCAAGTAAACTCTTACTTACATAGTAGAAAGGATGTTGTGTACCTTCGTGATCCTTAACAAGGACTGCACTTACAGTGGTTGAGGATACCGCCAGGTATGAGGATAACACATCTCCTTTTCCGGGTTTCATTAATGCTGGTGCTGAGGACATATATTCTTTAAGGGCTTGTAAAGCATTCTCATGCTTTTCAGTCCATTCAAATTTCTTGTTTTTCCTTAGGATATCATAAAATTCTTTACATCTTTCTGAGGATTTTGATATGAACCTGTTTAGGGCTGCTATCCTGCCTGTCAGCCTTTGCACATCCTTAGCATTGGCAGGAGACTTGATATTTATCAGTGCTTTAATTTGTTCCGGGCTTGCTTCAATGCCCCTCTGAGTTACCATATATCCTAGAAATTTACCTACTTTAACACCAAAGTGACATTTCGAAGGATTAAGCTTCATGTTATAATTATCAAGGATATCAAATGCTTCCTCCAAGTCCCTTAGGTGATCCTTAGCTTTCTTTGACTTTACTACCATATCATCTATGTATACTTCCATAGTCTATCCAATTTGGTCTTTGAACATCATATTCACCAGCCTTTGATATGTTGCACCTGCATTTCTTAGTCCAAAAGGCATGGCAATATAACAATATAAACCGGTTGGGGTCATAAAGGCCGTATCCTCTTGGTCGGATGGCTCCATCTGAATTTGTTGGAATCCAGATGATGCATCCATAAAGGTTAACAGTTCATGCCCCGCCGTTGCATCCACCATGGAGTCAATGTGGGGTAATGGGAAAGGATCCTTGGGACATGCCTTATTCAGATCAGTGAAATTGACACATACCCTCCACTTTCCGTTTTTCTTTTGGACAACAACCACATTGGCTAACCATTTTGGATATTTTACCTCTCTGATCACACCTGCTCGAAGTAGTCTTTCTACTTCTTCCTGGATAATGGCATTCCTTTCTGGTGCAAACTTCCTCCTTTTTTGATGGATTGGTTTGATCGACCTGTCAATGCCAAGTTTATGAGTGATAATATCCTTAGATATACCTGTCATATCTTCATGTTTCCATGCAAAGGTAGATTTTCTTCTTTTGAGGAAGGATATTATGTCTTCTTTCAATTTGCCAAGGATCCCTGATCCGATATAGATTTTTGATTCAGGATCACTAGGATCCAAAAGGATTTCGTCCACATCCTGTTCCCTTGCCTCCAAGACATTCCTTGGGAGGATACTGTAATTGCTATTGCTCCCTTGGCTTCGAGGTTGGTTTCATGGATGAGGTTTAACAATCCTTAGCCTCCTGCTGATCACTGTCGATCTTGATTATCCCCATGGGCTAGGGAGTTTCACACATTGATGGTAGGTGGATGGACTGCTTTCATATCATGTATCCAGGGCCTTCCAAGGATAACATTACAACAAGATAAACAGTCAATAACACAGAATTTTTGATAATTATGTAATCCTTCCACGTAGATTGGGAGTTTAATG